>NC_050593.1:35499303-35719303 GCF_013368585.1 Megalops cyprinoides
AGAGGAAAACAAGAAGCACAATCACATTATATAACCACCATAAAGTTTCTAGAGACTCATGACATTTACATGAATTTAACACAATCCATGGAGATAAATGGAAGACCAAACCCATGGCCTAACAGGCAAGTCTAATCCAAACCAGCTCATACCTTCACACTTCAGTGCAGAAAGTATGCTGGGATGATTTTTGTCTGTTTATATGCAAAAGCTACAGCCCCACTGAACCCCCAAAACAAGAAAAATATAAAAGAAAAATGTTAACTGAATATCAGTACACCTGATTCATATTGGTTGAAAGAAAATGCACCTGTCTCTGACTGGAGATGTTCTGAACTGAAGTTTGGGTACCCCTTGTCTAATGCATAGTATGTTTTTTAAAATAAAACTTATGCCCATTCTGCAATCTTTCATCTAAATGAACCTCCTTCAATCATCCAGTATCTGAAGAGGTGAAAAAAGTAACTCATACATGGCTTACTTTCCACGTCTAGCATTTCAAACACTGGATAGTGGATGTGAACCTTTGATTTGAGTGTACCTACCTCCCTAAAAGAGGAACAGCTATGTCCCGATGAATTGTCACATCTTTGTGTACCAGTGCAGACTTGGGGCACGTCCAAAAGACAATAAGGCATCACAGAACACCAGACTGCTCAAACTGCTTGCAACTAATCTTTCAATTAACAATTTTAACAGGGTGGAATTGAGCGGCAGAAGAGAGGATTTATTCTGCCCTGAAGCTACAGATATGGTGCCAATACGGTGATTATAGATTTGAGCAGCGAGAGGAATAATGCAATGAGAATGATTGCGTTGGCCAGAATTTCACAAACCTACATACCTGTAGGGAAAAGCCTATGGTAAGACCATGTGTTGATTGCATTCTCAGTGATTAAATCCTTCTTAAATCATTTTGAGAGAAAACGATGTCTGATTCCTAATGACCACTGGCGATATCCTGCAAAGATCCTATGTCTGTTCAGGTGGAGAAGAGACCCAATAGAACAAAACAGACAAACGTCCCAAAAAGATTTTCTTTGCCCAAGGTACCATGGAGCACATGGAAACAATACCGCTACATTCCCACAATGCATTGCACAGCAGAGGGGGCTTATGAATATTAGCTTTGTGAGTATCAATCCCATCATCCCTCTGGAGTGGTATCACAAGATCTTGCGATAATAGCATATGAACCGACGCTAAAGCCTGCAGGCACTCCTTCCAATAACACATTCTTTGTGGGCTACGCCTGTAAGGTATGCATCAGAGCGATTAAACACCTCTCTCAGTCTTCCAGCTACAGTCAGAGACAGATACTGTGCTCAAACCCTTATCACCCCACACCAGATCAACAACACACAACGGCCGACACTCCGCACATGTGCAGAGGGCTATGTCTCTTTTCTGGGAAAACAAAGAATAGGAAGCAGAATTAACTCTTACTTTACCAGTCTGCCCATACTGCGGCGCCCCTCCGACAACCTCTGTGTTGTCAGGGTGACTGAAGTGGCCGGCGCTCACAGAGTAACCTGCCGGAGGAGAGAGAGGCGACAGCAACAACGTTATCCTGCAGGTAACGCTCGGACAAACATGTGCTTCTCACATGCAGCATCAAAGACAGAACACTGCTATTTAGCTGATTACAGTCATTACACTGAGCATGCCTCAGAAACAGAACCAGCAGACTGATGATTAAAAAAATCATTGTTTGGGGGCACTGATTTGAGTCATGCCTTCATGCACGGACGGAAAACTGTACACTGCGTGTAATTCAAGTCTGCTCCTGGGAGCTTGTTTTGAGAGTTAACTTTGTGCTCTTCTTTAGCAGGAGAGAGCGAATCTTTATTTGCTCTGACTGAAAAAAATTACATTGAGCAATAGCAAGTACAATCAGCTTCCTGTTCAGAGAGGCACGCAGGCAGGGCTGAGGTATTATGTAGGCTTCACTTCCTGTCTAAACAGGACACACGGGCATTCACCACTACACACACGCAGTACGCCTCCAAACTCAAAGAGTTATGGAATCAAAACTCTGATAACAATATTACATACTCATAAATAAACATTACTATTTCCTCCATGAGTACGGCAAAATATGTTAACACTACCAATTAGAGCTGTATTTGAAAGAAGATACATTGTGCGTCATGTAAGTTTGCTACAGTCATACACTGCATTATCTATTAAAATCGCTATGTTTGATGAACTGATTATTCTCTCCTGATATTTTAGTTAATATCCTGAGCATGGCATGATTTTCCTTCTTCATGAACTATTAAGAAAGATGAATATTACCTAGATAGCTTCCATAGTCAACTGTGTTGCTGTTATCCACGTAGGCTGAGAGCATGTTGCTGGAGGTGTTATAGACCAGCACAGATCCAGTCCAGTAGGAGGTTCCTGGTGCCCCCATGACAATCAATCCCTGTTGCACACAGAGTGGGAGAACCACCGTGAGCGGGCTGTGTGTCAAACATTCACTTAACCCAGATAAACTCCAAGAGGAGTTACTTAAAGTGCTACCTCTGTCAAGAAGTTAGACATTCCAGCCTGACAGGACCCATAGGCTTCGCCAAACTTCCTCTGATGATCTAGCGAAATGAAAGGGAAACACCAGTAAATGTCATTTACTTCGGCAATATGAACAGAAGAGCATATACCTATAGGGCAGATGTGTAGCATAGTGGTAAGGAGCACGACTTGTAACCAAAAGGTTGCTGATTCGATTCCCTACTGGGGCACCGCTGCTGTGCGTTTAGGCAACTTACTTCAGAGCAAGGAACCCCAAATTACCTCACTAAACATTCAGCTATATGAATGGATAAAATTGTAAGCACCTGATAAATGACAATGATATAATGTAATACTGACTTACCAGCAGCAGAATCAAGCATGCCACCACCAGTCTTGAAAAATCATTGACAACCCATAAAAATATTTTCTTCAGGTCTTTACAAAATCAAAGAATTGATGTATACTATGCAGGATATTACCACGTATTAATGACTCGATCAATGTTTTGGCATGCCATCAGTCATGCACATGCACACTCTTAAACTGACCTGTGTGCTGATTGGTGCGTCAGGTTTGGAGATATTTTCAAAGCATGTACAGTGCATTTTTTATTTTTTTATAATATGCTTAGGTAAATTAAAGAAGCACATCATACCCTTGTAGCATGGAATCAGTGGGCTAGACTGGATAAGATCGGCCTCCAGTTTGTAACAGACACCATGTGGCAGCTTGTTTTGATTGTCTTTTCTGGAGTAGAAAACATTTTTCCAACGATGTCCACAGGCCTAAATAAGGCAAAATACAAAATATAAACCGACTGCAGAAAGGACCAGAAATCTTAAACAATAACCTGATCACAGCAAACGGAGAAGGAAGTCCTGAGACATAAAGACCGAGTGCAGAAATCAGTCACGCGGTTCTGCTCAGTGTTACAGGCAAAATGAAAAAGGTCAATGTGCTGAAGTGTCAACAGAATGTCACACCAGCCATCCTTTACCCCATTTAAAAACGATCTCCTCAGAATGTCATCTTTCTGCAGACGGCATTTTACAGCATTTTTCAGGTCTGCACATCAAAACGGCTGGAGCCGAATCACGTACCAGTACGAGTCCATCGCTGTGCTGTCGGGACAGACTCACGCCCAGCCACTGGTTGTCATTCTCAGGGAAGCAGGTCTTCCCACAGAACGCGTCGTTGGAGGTACCTGCAACGCGAGCACAGCGTGTGATACCTCGTCGTCTGCAGCAGGCCTGGCCAGCGCTCTCCTCCGCAGGGCCTGCTCCTTCACAAAGCTGTTTTTATGCCTCTGCCAGTCTCAGCGCTAACCGCTGCGGCCTCCCACTCACACAACCTCAGTCCGGCCCTCGTGACCAGCTGCGGTCTCTCCTACGTGATGAGCATCAATCGGGCGGCAGTGCAGCATAGTGGTTAAGGAGCAGGACTCGTAACCGAAAGGTTGCTGGTTTGATTCCCTGCTGGGGCACTGCTGCTGTACCCTTGGGCAAAGTACCTACCCCACAATTGCCTCAGTAAATATCCAGCTGTATAAATGGATAATGTAGTAAAAAAACGATCTAAGTCGCTTTGGATAAGCTGCTAAATGCCAATAATGTGATGTAAACTATCTGATGGCCCCTTGGCAGAGGCTACAGGTCTGTGTTAAACAGCGGCAGGAGGAGTCCTGAGAGGCTGGATCCTGTTTTTCCCACACTAACACCCCACATCCAGCCACATCTCCTGAGGGGAGGAAGCCCTGTCTGACGGGTTCCTGTTCCTCTCACAGTACAGCACAAATGGGCTGGTTCACACAGGAAGAGCTTAAACACGAGGACAAGGGCACTCATTCAGAGACGGAGTTAAGGTAGACTGAAAAAGACAGGTTTTTTTTTTTTATAATAACAGAAACCTTTACACCACCTGAGAAAAAATGCAGCTTTGATCTAATTTAAAACTAACATGGCTGGTTGATGATGGTATTTCATTGTGCCATATTAAAATTTGTTGTAAGAAAAGTCAGGAAGGCAACTACACTGTCCATTGATTTTATATGTGTCTTCAAACATGTCATAATAACCACAACAAACAACTCACAATAACTATAACAATTTCTTAAATGTTTGGAGAATGCACGTACTTCCACGTCAGGAAGATCTTTTTGAGAGTTTGACTTTATTGTAACAAAGTTCCAGTTCATCGGGTGTGACATCAGGAAATGCAAGCCAAAGAGTGTACCAGAGAAACACGTGCATGAGCAGCTACAAAACCACTCCGGAACAGCGTGTTAGGAGCAAAAAGAGCGCTGCTGTTCTAAAATTAAATGTATCTCTGTGAAATGATACAGCAATTTTCATATGTAAAACCATGACACAAAATAACTCACACATAACAGAAGGAAATTATTAAGCTGCTGATTTTGCAACAGCTCTTTGAAATGTAACGGTTACCACCACACCATTTCACGATATGCAGATAGACCAGCACAGGAGTCCGTACAGACTCAACAGCTGATATGTACACGTTCTTTTACTTTCAGCAGCACTTTTTTGAGTCTCAAATATCCCCTCACAGGAAAAAGAAGCTGTATCAATTTTCAGATCATAGTTACAGCAGTGGCAAGACTGAGACCACAGTGAACTGTACACATAACTGCTTAACGATAAACAGAGCATCCACACATTCGAAAGACAGTATGTGATACTAACCTATTTGAATCTGCTCACAATCCGCCCTGTCTGCGATTTTGCACTTAAAAATAGCACCGGGGTTTCTGATGGACTGGTCAAAGGTTGAATTGGCAACTGGAGCTCCCACTAAGAGCCTAAAACAAACACAACGGTGATTAACAAGTTGCTATACAGCAACGGTTCACACAAAATCGAAAAAAGAAACACATACAATGTTGTGTGATATAAAACGACAATGCAGTGACACTGTACAGTTGACATTTTCGCTGTTTTCACTGTAATACACTGGGCACAAACCATAAACTTTAACATGAGACACTGGTTCGGCAGGAGATCCGTTCTAATCAACTGAACTACCCTATTCAGAAGCTGTCACAGAACAGGACTCTGTTCGCGGGCAGATGGCTACTTAGCATACCCCGCGTTTTAATCAGTTCCAAAAGCTAAACGGGCGCTTTGTTAAGGGTGTGACAGGCGAATCTGCATGGCGAGGATACGCACAACATCACAGCACATCCTCTGTAACACACTCTACTACAGCCATTACAACTGTTCATTAACTTAAGCATACATACCACGTCTGCTGCCGATGCCTATGAAGCAACACAGAATATCCGAATAAAGATCCACTCGGGCCGCTAACAGTAACGGGATGCTGCGTGTCCAAATTGTAGCACTTGGTCTGGCCGCAAAGACACCAAAAGTACACGAAAAGTGCCTTTGGCACGCCGAAGCGCCAGTTAACTTTCCCTGGCTTGTTTGGTCCCATATTCCTGAAAAGGGAACGCTGTAAACCACGAAGACTAAGGGTAAAAACAACAGAGATACATAAAACGAGCGAAAAGAATCGTATCCTATTTGATTTGCATTAGTCTTCTAACTTGTAGCTGACGGTCGCGGTCCGCTGCGCTCGCCTCCTGTCGCGCCTGCTGCAGCTGCCTCCACACCAGCGCACGTCTGACCAAGCTTGTGTCACATGAAACTTCTGCAACTCCGTTGGGGGGAGCTTTGAACCGGGCAAACGCAACAGGTTCTAAAGAAAGGGGGATTGTTAGGACCTCTGGATTCGCAATTAATCAGCACCGTCTCCACACGTCTCGGCTGAAGGTGCCGCTTTATTGGTTTAAAGCTTGAATGGGATGGTTTGCACGTGAAGTAAAAAAAGAAAAAAAAATCAAGGCAAAAGCGGTGAGCACATCAGAACAAATAGTTTACACTCTTTAAATACAATTCATTGTTTATACTAAAGTACTAAATAACTATTTTCCACAAGCATGGTGTATGCATAGCTAACAACGTAGGCTGAATAAGCAAAGAAGGTGTTTGGTGTAAGTACTTTACACTATTCATATTTTAACACTTCCAACAGATGGCTACATATGTAACGACGTGAAATGTATGGCTGTTTCCTGTCAAAGAAGGGGATATGCAGTGTCCTAGTTCCCGCAATGGACGTTTGCATTTAACCCTTTAGTGCGCAATTTGTTGAGAACTGTAGTGATAACTGAGAACTATAGTGATAACGTTTAAAAAAATGAGATCAATTTGCATTCCATGGAACTCCCCAGGAAACAACAGCGCCGTGTTGCCCAGGTGCTTCTTTGTATCAGTTGAAAGGTAATGTCTGATTAGGTGGTCCTATGCACGGTTCATGGATTGATCTATATTAATCGTAGCGGTATTTCGCCATTCGCCATTTCGCCACAGTTATTCTTCACATTATTTGCGTAGTTATGTTTTCTGGTTACGTCCCACAAACGAGACCCATCATCAAGCAGTTGATCAACTAAATAAAAGTTAAACTGTTTCAAACTGAAGAATTAGCATCCTTCAAGGACTGTTCCGAGTTCCAATAATCTCTTGTAATGTGTGGCATTTCGGCAGAGTAAACAGATAATGCACTGATACAGCAGGCTTGTAATTTCAGAGGGATGTTCATTTGAAATGAATGCAATGCCCCCTCTCCGTGAGGCTTTTCATGGACTGTCATAACCACACGGGCCAAACGCGTACAGCCAAACAGTTGGGTAGTATAAATTGTGTGGGTCAGGGACATTACAGTCAGGTTGGGACAGGAATGAGTGGCAATAGAGTTGCTTACAATTTCACAGCTAGTCTACACTCAGTCTGTAACTTGACCAATGGGGAAAACACATAACTGAACTGGACCATAAATCAGTCACTTCAAGAGTACTTTCTTTGGCGTTACAGTAGGTCCCATACCCCATACATACAAGCTGTTACTATTAACTTGCTATCTGGGATGAAATAAATACTTTGCTTAGCTCAAGAGAGCTAAATATAGCAGGGGCTGTCATGCACATTTTGAAAAATTAAGTGTTTAATATATATAAAAAATATGCCCAGACTCTGCTGCTTTGGGGAGCACAGGGAAACATTTTCAGATGCATGCTTATTTGCCACATAGTTTGGAGCAATGTTGAGCATTTGTGATGGACTCCTGATTGAGATAAAGTAGTGCAGTTCTGGAGAACATTAGCCTTCTGACACATTCATTTCCTTTTTTGGTCTGTGAGTTCCAAAATGCCCAGAGAACAACCTCTCACTGACTTCTTTCAAGACTCAGATTTGGAAATGGTGAGAGAATAGAGTGGGACGTTTCATTTTGAACCTCACCAGCACTGTACTTCCAAATTTGAACAGGTCAAGCCGGGCAGAGGACAAACCAGACTGTTTATGTTATTGATATTATTTATGCCACAGAACTCCATGAGAATCTGAGGCCCTCTGAAATCTGCCTTAGCTCACAGAAGTTGGAGTAAAAAGGAACAGTACAAAAGTTCTTCACAAGTGAACTGTGTGTGTGTGTGTGTGAGAGTGTGTGTGTGTGTGTGTGTGTGTGTGTGTGTGTGAGTGTGTGTGTGTGTGTGTGTGTGAGTGTGTGTGTGTGTGTGTGTGTGTGTGTATAGAGTGTGTGTGTGTGTGTGTGTGTGTGTGTGTGTGCGTGTGTGTGTGTATAGAGTGTGTGTGTGCGTGTGTGTGTGCGTGTGTGTGTATGTGTGCGTGTGTGTGTGTGTGTATAGAGTGTGTGTGTGTGTGTGTGTGTGTGTGTGTGTGTGTGTGTGAGTGTGTATGTGTGCGTGTGTGTGTGTGTATAGAGTGTGTGTGTGCGTGTGTGTGTGCGTGTGTGTGTATGTGTGCGTGTGTGTGTGTGTGTATAGAGTGTGTGTGTGTGTGTGTGTGTGTGTGTGTGTGTGTGTGTGAGTGTGTATGTGTGCGTGTGTGTGTGTGTGTGTGTGTGTGTGAGTGTGTATGTGTGCGTGTGTGTGTGTGTATAGAGTGTGTGTGTGCGTGTGTGTGTGTGTGTGTGTGCGTGTGTGTGTGTGTGTGTGTGTGTATAGAGTGTGTGTGTGTGTGTGTGTGTGTGTGTGTGTGTGTGTGAGTGTGTGTGTGTGTGCGTGTGTGTGTGTGTGTATAGAGTGTGTGTGTGTGCGTGTGTGTGTGTGTGTGCGCGCGTGCACGTGTCTGCATCTTCTCAGTGGACAAAGTAGCAGACCAAATTACCATTATTATGAGGTCATAAAGACATAAATATCTGAATGACAGTCTTGTGGAGTCCACTGGTTCAAAGAGACCTAATGCTTCAAGGAGCCATTTCCTGTCAACTTCTACCATTTAACAGGCTACCGTTCTAGTAGGCTAGTAGATGCAGCTATATTGCATCTACTTTACTGTCATTGGTTACCCAGTCTTACATCCCTGCACTGAGTGGTCTGATCATGATCATTTCTTCTGGATGTGTTTCTTATACATTATATATATGGCATCATATAAGTGTCTCTTCCACTGGCCTCCCCTTTTGCGTCACGAAAAATGAAATGCTCCATGTCCAAAAGTATCAAAGTTTCACAAATTAAATAATTATGTTTATGGTTACACTGTCATGCATTTCTCCGTGTGAATTCTGCTCAAAGATGATGGAACAGAAATGTTCACGTTGTTGTCCTCCTCAAAGTCACCGAGGGGAATGTCAAAGTTCAGACAAACAGGGTCTCACTGTGTTACTCTTAAAATTGAATGCAATTGAGCAATTCTGCCTGTGGGGTCCGTCGAGGAAAGAGGCAGAAATTGAATTTCGACCGACAAAACAGCGTTTCTTTCTGCTCTCACGCACGCACCGACCCTTCTCCTAACAGAAAACCTCAGCTGGACCAACCCGAGTGGAAGTAACTCGCTGCACAAACTCCACATTCTTGGGAGGAAGGACATGGGGAGGGGGTGGGAGGGGTGTTGCACAAGACAGAGAGGCACAGGGCACAAGACACCACCCTGTTCCAGCCCAACAGAAGAGCCAGGCTTACTCTCGAGCTGTCAGCCTGTCCCATCCCCCCCCCCCCCCCCCCCTTTGTAACCTGGATACATGGCCCTCACCGTCACCTCAAGCAGAATTAATGGTTAAAGGGGAAAAAAAAGTTGCTTCAGTGACTCCTGTGAGCTCTGAAAATTGCTGCTGATTCATGGCTTTTAGGGTGGATGACAGGCCTCCCCCGGCTCCGAACCCCACCCTGCCGGTGCCGTCCCTGTCGTATTATCCCAAACACAGCACTTTCCTCGTCCGGCGGCCCCGCCCAAGGGGTCACGACCTTCCCTTGAGTCCGGGGCACCCTGCAGTTTTGCTATCACAGAGGGCTTCACGCCGATCAGACACCGTGTTCTTACACCACCGTGGGCCCTGTTCACTGGAGCCATTTTCATCCAGACATCTGGAAACAGCGGTAAAAATTCTGTCCACGCGCCCCGCTCTGTGAAGGGATAATTCCAGATCATTTCTTCCAGGTTTGCTACAAAAATAATGGCGGAATAAAGCGTATCAGTGTTCAGAGAGCAAAGTGGAATCAAGTTTTGTTTTGCTTTGGAATAACTGCCGTTTCCTCATACCTTCCAGTGGTAATTGACCTTATCTCATTCACAGAGTACAGATTGAATAAGTCTCCTATAAACCCACAACATCAGGAATGTTTCTACATGCTAGGCCTCAATGCCAGTAAAAACTCTGCCAATTCCGAGAGCAACATTCATTGGATTGTTTCCCCTCTTTTCTCACAGATTTTTTTTTTCCTTCTGCAACTCTGCCCATTAAGTTAAAAGCTGAATTCTGAGCACATGCTTGCTTTTATCTTCGGCCCATAAAATAAATTTAAAAATAACCTCCACGCGCTGAGTCAGGTAGGGTAGGTTTCAGCAGGCCATGAGCTGACGCTGCTGTACGTCTGCAGCAGGAGGTGCTTCTTTATCAGCTGATCGCTCTCCTTGAGGTATCTGAGGTAATTAGCTTAACCTCTTACCTTAGGCTGCCACAGGATGTGGTTACCCGCAGGATGTGAGCTGACTCTCCCTCACGCCCCTCCACAGTTTGTGCTGCTTATCACCCTCCTGTTTAAGGCACCTAATTAGAGGGGGCTTCTGAAAAAGGCAATCCTTTCCAAGTGAGACGTTTTTTATAGTCGTAAGTGTGCCCTGGCATTTGATGTGATGAGTGCCCACCCAGTCTTTCATCTTTCTGCCTCCTCTTTCCTTTCTCTCTTTCCTTCTGACATACAGGCCCACCGCCTACTGCGGAGCTTTCGAAAAGGACAGTGCTCAACAGTGAAGCAAAAGAAACATCTTGAAACATTCACATATTTTGAAATATTCACAAAACACAGTTATTATTAGTTTAGGAGCAGCCAGGAAAAGGGGGACGCAAGCACTGTTTTCAGATGTGCAAAGAAAGCGACATGGAATACATGTAAAGTGCAAACGCCTTCACTAACTCAGATGTCTCCCTCTCCTCTTTTGAGCTCAGCGCAGAATAGTGACTCGCATATCAATAACGAATCATAGCCCATCGTGCTTGAATGTTAGCTGCAGCCAGTAGCCGCGTGTCAGGCCAAAGCCCAGGTCGGGGGTGCAGAGGCATGTGCTAGCCCTCACCGCACATGGTTCGTGTCTTGCTGTGAACTCTCTTTGAGGTGGATGATGTCATTCCATTCTGTTCCAGAGGCACGCTGACCCAGTCACGCCCCTGTAAGAGCGGCCTGGCCTCTGACCTCACTGCCGGGGGTCTCGGCTCCTCGGCAGGGGCAGAGCCTTATTTATGTGTGTTGGTGCTCGGGATGGAGCAATCTGCAGTGAGAGTAAAGTTACTGGTAGTTAAATTACATTACTGTCGTTCAGCAGACGCTCTCATCCAGAGCAGCTTGTGTGGGTTACAACTTTTACATGTTCCTTATACTGCTGGGTATTTACTGAGGCAATTCTGGGCTAAGAGACTTGCCCAAGCATACAACAGCAGTGCCCCAATCGGGAATCAAACCAGCAACCTTTTAGCTACAAGCCCTGCTCCTTACCACTGTGCCCCACTGCTCTGAAAAAGGGAGCCAGCCTCTGGGAGATGGGCAATATAACACAATCTAGCCTGTCACAGTATCCCAGTATTATAAAATAGCACGGGCATAGCGATAATATAAATACAGCAGGAAGGATTAGGAAAGCTAAATCTGGACCACGACATCGACTTTGTGCAAACGCACAGCACCTCAGGGCTCCTAAATCAATACCAGCACTGTTACATTGCAGCAAAGTGAATCAGCTGGTACAATAACAGGCAATCTCAGCCATAACCATGGAAATAAGAGAAGATTATCTACAACAAATGCCTGTGGTAAAAGACAGGGTAAAACCCCAAATATTATTTCTTACTCTGTTTTTAGAGACAAATCAATACAGTCATATGACAGACGCCCTACAGTGGATATATGAGACATTATATAATATTAATATAATGAATAACAATTCTATGTATATAGTTTACCTGAATTTTTTTTCCAGGATAACTTTCAATTGATGAGATAATTATTGTATACTGAATTGATAAAAAATTTAATTTATATATATATATGTATACTGAAAACATATTCTGCATGACAAAACAGAGATTACTTCATTCATCAAGAATGTATTACAGCTCAAAAAACATAAATGCACAACAGTGGAAAACCATTATCAGCTCTACAAACTCTACTAAACCGTCTGTGTCATTTGCTAAGCATTTTTGCATATTCCAGCGAAAGCCTCTTAATACAGAAATGCAGTCAAACACAGCAGCCAAAGAAGAGGAAACGCTCCCTTTCTGGTTGTGTGATGTGGTCTTTTCAGTGACCAGATCACCAGAGCGAACCTGAGGGCTGCAGAGCAGACATTCGTAAATCTCTCTGTCCCCCTGCGCTCCCCCCCCCCGCGGTCCGAGCTCAGCTGTGCTCCTGGGTGACTGTGGCGGAGAGGCTCGGTGGAAGCCGAACGCCCAGCTGAATCCACACCGCGGCCCTCTCCATCTTCCTGACGGAGCCGCCCTGATCTCATTCCAGCGCAGCACGCACATTTGGCAGGGGCCGGGCCTCGTCCCCGACATCTCCATTGCGGACCGGAGCAGGGCGGGAGAGCGGGCGGGAGAAAGGGCGGGAGAGTGGGGTGCCACCGCCACTCCAGAAGGTGACCCCACCCCTGCAGGACCTTCACCTCGGGGATCACGGAGAGCTCAGGGGAGCGTGTGCGAAAAAAAAGGCCGCAAGCCAGAGGAGCTCAGCTGCGATGAAGTTTGGCACCAACAGCCCACCATATACCTGCACCACATCCGCATAATTTAATTGACATTCAGTGGGTTGATAAATGAATGGGCCTAATGGGACAATATAGATGACATATGCAGGGCTCTCATGAGGAATAGGATTCATCTATTGTGCTTCACACATCGACACTCCGCAGATACCAACACAGGCCCCCACCAACAGCTGTGCCACAGCCCCCCCCCCCCCCCCCCCGTGCCACAGCCTCGGCCAATCAGCTTGCTGCCAGGTTCATGGCCCGGCGCTTCTCTCTGTGGGGGTATGGCTGACACTTTACCACGCTCATATGAAACACCCCCCCACCTCAGTGCTGTACAACACTCCTGTCTGTAACTGCACACCTGCAGAGTGCTCCTGCAATATTCCTGCATATACTGCCGGCAAGCAGTAATTGGACATTGTTTTTGACAAATGCCGTGTCAGCAAGATGTGAATTATATAAACATGAGGTATGTAATGTAACTGTGCACATAAAACATCAATCCTGGTTCAAGGAATGCTACGCAGAGAATTATGACCAAAAAAAAAACTGAATAAAGACAGATGAAACGACACTGGTTATGGAGCAAGATAGCCCATGAATAGCAATAAGCATGGAACAAATTTGCATAAGCAATGAATACAAACCTATCTCAGAGGTCGCCATGGTGATGACTGACAGTCTCCCTGGTATAATAAATGAGGCTGCTTATGGTTTTTTTTTCCATTTTATTTCTACCAATTAATTAGAAACATCTCAGAAGCTGTAAATCATACGCTAATACAGGGACCACCAGATAACTGAAGACAGTACCGTCATTATGAAGAACCACCAGGGCAAACCCCATCAGAGAGAACATCTGAGGTTCACCACTGAAGGAGAGGGATGTGGCTAGTGTCAGAGAGCGACCTTCAAATATCTGCGGGGTCAAAGTGCACCGCAGGCATTTGGCCTGGGGAGCTGAACCCTAAACATCCTGGCGGGCTGGTGGAGAGATTCAGAGCCGGCCAATCGGAGAGCCGGGGAGGGGAGAGAGGAGCTGACCTGGATAATATCAGTATGCGTGGCATCGGGGGTGTCCTGGCTGTCCCGACTCCAGCGGCGGCTAGGGAGAGGGCCCCGAAAAACCCCCAGCGAGCCTCTCTGTGGCCCGAGAGGGAACGTCTTGCAGGTTTCGCCAAACTGGAGCACTCACCACTCACAGACCTGAGGGACAGGGAGTGAGAGAGACAGAGACAGAGAGAGAAAGAGAGAGAGAAAGAGAGAGAGAGGGAGAGCGAGAGAGAAAGAGAGAGAGGGAGAGAGAGAAAGAGAGGGAGAGAGGGAGAGAGAGAGAGAGAGAGAGAAACGGCGTGTGACAGGTCCTAATTACTGCGCGAAAAACAGCATATGGAAACTTCACTGGCCATTTCATCCCTCAAACAGGGACCATCAAGTCACATTTCTTTTGCTCAATCATCCCGTGTGGAGGGAGCGGGGCCATCGTTATGGGTGGGGGGTGGGGGGGGGGGGGCTGTCTGAGCATGCTGTTTACTCAAACTGCAATTCCATCTCATTAATGCTCATACAGAATTCCACACTGTAGTTCCCAGTTACTCTACGTTCAGGTTAAATGTGAATCTGCATCGTTTTCTTTTACAGTTATGTTGGGTATTTGAGCTCATAAATAGCCTTTCATTGTACGCATATGGTGAATCATAAACGGGCTTTGGTCCACAGTGCTCAGGGTCCCAGGCTGTGAAGAACCCCCCCACACCCCCACACACCCATGACTTCTCCCCTTACCCCCTCCGCGAATCTCCCCTATCACCCCCTCTGGCCAAAGCAGCAGCGTCAGTTAATGAATCAGAAAAAAAGCTGGTTACCAGATGTCCCAGCTTATTAACACGCACATCGCCTGCACTGCAGGCTGCAGTAGCATTCCAGAGAGAGAGAGAGAGACTGAGAGACTGAGAGGGGGGAAAGAGAGAGAGAGAGAGGGAGAGAGAGTGAAATACAGAAAGAGAGAGAGACTGAGAGACTGAGAGGGGGGAAAGAGAGAGAGAGGGAGGGAGAGAGAGTGAAATACAGAAAGAGAGAGAGAGAGAGAGAGACTGAGAGGGGGGAAGAGAGAGAGAGAGAGAGTGAAATACAGAAAGAGAGAGAGAGAGAGAGACTGAGAAAAGGAGAGAGGGAAAGAAATAGAAAGAGAGGGGGAGAAAAAGAGAGGGGGAAAGCGAGAGAGAAACAGAGAGAGGGGGGGGGAGAGAGAGAAAGAGAGAAGGGGGGGTGTCAGCAAGCAGACGTGCGATCCTCCCATCAGGACTGTCCCGAGGCTTTGACTGAAGCTACGTATGATGCGTCATGTTCATGCGCCTTCTGCTTCCCATCCACCCCGCCCTCCTGAACCCCCCCTGACCCCCCCACGCGCACCCATTGCCCAATCCTCTGTCCACTGCAAACCCATCACAGGCCTCTGCCTTCAGCTGCACATTGCTGCCACACATTACTGCCACACTAACCCATTGATCAGTTCAATTTTATATCAGTGTCCCAAAAGTTGTTAAAATCTTGGCTGAATATGCACCGGCAGTGATGGCTCTGGCAGTTAACCAAAGCGCTTTAGCAGGCAGCCATCTCCAGGAGTCAGCTGCGAAACATCTCTCTCAATGAATATGCCTCCGATTAGAGGACAGCACATCGCATTTTTCACAATACAAGCATTTAATTTGCTACCAATATTAGATAAAGATGACAGAATGAGTCAGATTTTACAGATAGCACGGGTGTGTTGCTCTGAGGTTACACACGCTGAGTGTAGCAATGAACTGACCTCACTCCTGACCCAGTGCAGCTAGTCCATCACATGAACTGATGTTAAAGAGACAGGCTTTCTGTATGCGGGGTGCTCCACAGCAACAGAGGGAATCTACACAAAGATTTCTTTTGTAAAACGTGTGTCGTGTACAAGGAGACTGTATAAGTACGTATCACAAGACTGTCCTGTTTGGTCATATTTAATTTTAGAGAAAGTGAAAAGGTACTTTGTGAGCATTTCTTTAAACTTGCAATCCTTTTTTAAGCTATATACACATAGTCACAGTTAACAGATGCACAAAATACGTTACTTTAAAAGTTATTATATTACATTAAGGTGAGTGGCAGTAATTTAAGAAAGTAATTTATTTTGACAAGAAATAAGGAACAAACACTAAGTGCAATGAAACTGGTTTCAAAACACATCTCTTAATCATTTTTGTTCATTTTTTCTTTCCTGAAATAAATGTTTAAACATGTCAGTGCCATCATGCTGAACGAGTAAACTGCAGACCTGCCACAGGAAGTGGGTCTGTTTCCCATAAACCCCCAGGAGAGAGTCTTTCCCATCATTTCCCATAACTGTCACTGCCACCTCTTCCTGAGCAGAGACCTACATGGCATTGCGTTGGATGGAAATTAATTGTTTTCTGAGAGAATCAACCTTTAAAAATCGCTTACAGTTTAAAAAAGGTGTCCAAGGACCACTTACACTGTACTACTCTTTGATATTACATGCCGGTATGTTTTCGCTGTGGAGGAAAGCTTGTCGTAGGTTATTGCTTAGTGTTGATTTATTAATAATATATTTGATATGAGAGCACAACATTAAATTGTCATAATCTGCAGGTTCATTCTGGGACTCGTTTTTTATTCATTTTCTGGCCAGTTCTTTTTTATCTGAAAAGGCTTTCTGAACGTTTTGGAGCCCACGAGTACAGCTGGGAGCCAGCAGGAGAGACTCCGCCTCTACCTCTCTCCCAAGGACAAAGTGGCAGTGTGTGCCCGTTGCTTCAGTACCCAGCGCTTTCACCCTGACTCCCATTATTTTCACATGCAGTCTTTCAGTCAGACACTCTCATCCAGAGCAATTTACAGAAGTCACTCCACATAGGGCTTGTGTTTTCAATTCATTAGTGTTTGGGTTTGGATATGGCTTGCGTTTTTAATCCATAAATGTTTTATGTCCCCTTTACAAATGCTTACAATAATGATTTACAATGTGTTGCTTGCGTTTGCATGAAAACATACCCTCAGAATGCAATCATCTGTGATATGTGATCATCCAATTTGTGAATTTTTTTTACCACTGGATTTTTGATTTAAATACAAGGAGGCTGAACAAGCAGGCTGCATTTCTCAGCTTCTCATAACCTACATGGTTGTCATAGCCATGAACCGTATTACAGAATAATGCAAAATGAAACAAACAACAATAGAGCAGCGAGGGAAAATAAATGTGTTCGCATGCGAGTTCCCCTGAATTTGCCCTAAATATCTGCGTGCAGGCCCCATAGCCTGAAAGCTGGGGTTAAGCTGTTGTGACTGAATGGATTACAAGAGAAACATGCAACAAAATACAATTCCACGCCACAGGTTAATGAAATTGTGTGGCGCTAATCCTAAGAAATCTAAAGTGACAGTGCACCAAAGATTAGAGTGAGGCAAGTCAGCCATAAGCCTTTGCTCGTTGACTTTAACAAGGCTTTACTGAAAAACTGAGTGATATTTGCATTCAATTTATAAAATTACTTCTTACTTTTTTCTCTGCATATTTGATATATGTGATGATGCAGATATTAAGATTTTGGCTTTTTTAGACAGAAATCCTTGCCATTGTTTTATTGAAAAAGCCATACACTGTAAACCACAGTGCGAGCATTTTCCTAAATCTTCCTTCTCTTTTAAACATAACTAATTGCATGTTCATCTCCAAAGCACACTATCCTCTTTCAATGGACACACTCATTGCAATCAGTTTTTTAATCAATATGTACCACATTCGCAAATACATAATATTACATATAATGTATTGTTATTATTGTTATTATCAGTAGTAGTAGTAATAACAATAAAAGTAATATTTGATGTCAGTAACAGGTCATATTACCTCGTTCACAACATGAAATCATTCAACCATCAGATCTACAGAAAGAAACTGTCAACACCCATCTCAGTATGAAATAAAACACTGCCATTTGAAAAGCTAATGGTCCTTTTCCTCAGAGGGGTACTGGCTTATATATGGGCTAAGAGGAATTTTGGGGGGGCGGGGGGTGGGGTGCGGTGGGGATTACAGAAGTACTGTAGGGCAGTCATGTGAGTTATAAACCCATGCTGAACTCTACAGTTCACTACAGTTCTGGACCACACCGTCTGCTGCCAGAGAGAGTCTCCCTGGTGAAACGTTTCTGAAGCACTCGGTAGTTTTAGTCAAGGCTGTGTGCATGGACTGTCGTCTGGGATCTTTTCTCACCTCTTCACACCGGCGCTTCTGAAGTGACCCACGATGCCTTTAGACACCCCTCCAGCCTGGTCTCCAAACTCCGCTCTGCCTTCCCAGAATCAGATCCAATACGGTGGGCCAGGCTTCTCTGCTGCTATACTGGTCCAGTGAACACACTGGCTCCCACCTACATAAGCATTTACAATGCAAGGCCTTAACTGTGTCCAGCTGGCGCTGACCGATCACACAAGTATAATCCCAAATTAATAGAGGCACACTGCAGGTGTGCATCTCTCATTTTCTCTGACCTTCCCGGTGAAGGATGTGGCCAAGTGCATTCTTTTCAGACTATCTGTACTTGAACATCATTTTATCCAGAGGCAGATCCTTTTGAAAAATAAATTAAATCTGAGTTTTGAGATGCTGTACATTGTTGTTTGGATTATACTGAAGGGACAGAGAGAGAGAAGAAGAAGAAGAGAGAGATAGTATGTCTGTAGTAATGAAACACGTTCATTAGTAATGAAACATGTTACCCGTGTCTACTTACCCTCACATGCTAGTCACATGCTATCACAGCTCAATGCAACACCAGAGAAACAAACCCTGGACTGGCAATCAAAGCATGTGCCAGGATTCTCACGACTTACACCGAGCTGATGCTCAGACGCAGGTGAAACGACAAGCTTCGCTAATAAATAACACTGGAGATATGCTGTATCTCACACCTGCGTATTAATTTCTGCAGAATGGAGAGGGAATGTACACAACGCCCTCGGCCTGACAAGTCTTTTATAATTTATTTCAAAACAGCACGGCACAAATTTGCTGAAGCATTATTCATTTGAGTGTTCATTAATTATGCAAATGAGTTGCAATTAGCTTATCTGTTCATAAGACACCATTTGCATGTTAATGAGCTGCATGCTTGTGACATTTTTTCATAGGCCAGATTTCACTGCGCAGACCGGGTAGCAGAACTCACACTGTTACTGCTGAGAAAGACACACAGGAAAATCACGTTGAAGAATGTGCTTATAAAGAGAGAAGGAAAACTTTTAACAAAATGCCTCTGCCTTTACCTATTGCATCTCAGTCCTAGAATAATTTGTGAAGACCTGAGAGGTGACATCACTTATGAAAGGGGGGATATCCCAGAGACCTTCAACTGACTTTTCAGAATTACGCTTACGGAAATTTCGTTAATGTTTTAGTCATCTCTGTATAATCACTAGAGTAACTCGTTGTTGAAACTACCTACACAATTTTTGATTTTAGAGGCTTAGTACACAAAGCACAGGAACATGAACGAGCACATGTTTTCAAAACCTTAAAGATGTATGTCTGGAAAGCTCTTGATGACATGCTTTCAGTTTTGACCATGAAGTCATATAGCCATACCACATATGACAACAGGTAAAATTAAAACCCCTATTGCTGAGATACAGAAGAGAAATATTTCACCCTTTGTGAATTTGACGAACCTGACTAATAATGTTCTTGCTGAAGATGTTCTGAATGAGTCAGCTGAGAGGTCACAAGGACAGACAGGAGACAGAGGACAGCCCCACACTGTCTGCCATGGTGTCAGGGGGTCGCCTCTTATCCGCTATCAGAGTCTCATGGCGGAACAGCTCCGCTGCATCTTTCTCCTGGTAATCTTATCTGGCTCAGGAAGCACAGCAGATAGTGAGGAAGCCGAGGGCCAGCTCACAGGCTCTGGCTGGACCTCCGTCTCTCCTGGTGAGTCTGTGTAAAGGAGTCTCACCTTGTTATCTCTACAGACCTCCTGTGCTCTGACCCTCTCCTGTCACCTCCCAGGACCTCAGCCGGCCCCTTTACCTGCTGCCCCGTAGCTGGGCTCCACCCCTGTTGGAATGCGCGGGCTCGGCTCGCGGAAGAGTCTGTTTTCCAGGATGTGACCTGCTTCCCGCAGGAAGTGGAGGAAGCACAGGAGACAGCTGGCCCAGCGCGACAGACGCGTAGCGGTGCGGGCCAACAGGAAAGCGCAGGGCTGCGGAGCTCGACCGAGACGCGTGAAACAGCACTCTCACAGGGTGCGAGCGCAGAGCAGGAAATCACAGCCAGTTAGCCGTCTGGGGTAAACTGCGTGTTCATCTCTGGCCGGGATGGAAACGATTTCGATTTTAACACCGACGTCCTCCACAGGCCATCGTGCGCTGCGTTGTGATCAGGCTCACAGAACCTCACAGAGTCGGGACGCGGCGTGCGATCTGCAGCAGTGGAGCACAATCAGCGTTCTGCGCGAATTGCGAAACGGTATTAATTAATACAATTAAAGCATTAGACATGCAGATCAGCCTCTCCATGTGATGAAATGGCCCTCTGTCCCTCTGACCTACAAAATCCCCTCCCCGCCGGAGCACCATAAGGAAGATGTGTAATTGTATTTCCAGCTCTTCTCAAGACGTTGGGTGTAATTAGCACGCTTCAAGCAAAGAGAGAGGAGGCAATTTGGAGGACGTCCAAATTATAGAGCTTAATGAAAAAGCTGGGTTGGTGAGGGGTAGTCCTTCAAAAAAAAGAGCAAACTTCTCTAGGGCAAATGTGTTTGTGTGACTTGGCCCTGCTTAAATGGAATCTATCAATTCCATGTGGAGCTGGAGACGGGGCGCAGACAGTGGGGGATGGGAGCAGGGTTTGGGGCAAAACTCAACAGATTTTAAGCCAGAAGGGCTTTGCATTTAAAGTTTAATGAATCCATTCATATAAAGGATAGAGCCGTGCACACAAAGTGCTGGAACACGTCTTTTGTCTTCCCTAAACCAAATTGAAAACATTTGTCAAAAGCATTCCTTTTTTCTTTGTCAACAAAACGCTCAGTACACACGATGAATAATTTGGGTTTTATATGTGTACCCAATTAAGCTAACTCTAGTGACTCAGCACTGAGACAAACTGTAAATTCTGCTGTCCTTACTCATGTCATGTTGAGCTGCCTGTCTAAAATGAACTAATCAGATGTTTATACTGCATCATTTATCCCAACAGGAGCATACCAATGCAGATGACTTATTCTAGATTGCATCATTAACTGTAAAAGCAGTCTGCTGCTCTTCTTGTTTGTCTCCATCCCACTAAATGATCTCTGAGGATGGCGGTCCGTCCCGTGAAAATTAAATCAACAATATTCATAATAAAACGTGAGCTGAATTAATAACTAAAGAGGTTAAGGAAGAACCCATGGGTTTAATCGTGTCCCGTGAAAGTCAGTGTGTGCGCAGATGTTAAAAATGTGCATAATTTTCCTCTCACTGGAAACGGCAGAGGCCCGGCAGTCGGTTTGAAGTGCAGCACAGTCTTCGAACAAAAGCGGCGGAGAGAAGCCAAACGCGTCACATGAAAAGATGCGCAGACCCTGGTCTCCGCACACACGCCACGCCGTCTCGCTGGTGGAGCTATGTGCTAATGAAGAACCTCTAAACATAACCCACAGCCCTGCGATTTTAACACCTTCCAATTAACACTCCCCGGTATGAAGCCTCCCATTACCGGTAAACTGAGCAGGCAAAACACGGACATCGGTCCCCTGTAATGGAAAATAATTGATGAGCTAAGAGGGTATGATTGCTCTACAGTGAGACGCGCTGCGCTAATACCGCCGTTCATCTCGGAAAATGCCTTTGAAGAATTAAATTGGCTTCCAACTGATGATTATTCATTAACAATTAATTCTTTCCTCCGTGATCCTCTTTACTCTTTTTTTTTTCGACGTCTCAGTGCAAACACACACCGGCGTAATTGCGGGTAGGAAATTGAAATGCAATTAGCGGCATTAAAACGCTGAACACCTGGCTGTGCTTGCCAGGCATCCCGCTACCTGGGCGTTCGCACCTTCAGCACAGGTTTTCAAAGTCATTCACGGCTGGCCCACGCTCGTTTCCTTATTTACACTGGGATTAAAAATGCGTTTGTGGGCAGTTACAGTCACTTTAGATCCTTAAATTGCACAGAGATTAGACTCTTGGGTGAAACTGCACCCTTGAAAGGGTGGCGGTGGATGCTGACGGGAGTGTGGGGAGTGGGGAGTGGGGAATGGGGGGGGGGGGGGGGTGGGGGGGGGGCTGCGTGGGACAGGGAAGCATTTACAGCCTGTGTGTGGCATGGGGGGGCTGCGTGTAAAGCATGCCGCAAACTACAACAAAATTGTCACCACACCGTGTAGTGCAGTTAATAACTTCCTGGTTGGTTTGCTGTCCTAAACTTTGCTTCTCTTTGTATTCTGCCAGAAACACGTGGAGACTGGATTTTATTGCATGTACATGACATCTGTGTAAATTTTACCCAGCGCTGCGTGTTCACGCTTGACTGTAGTTAAAATGCTCTCCTTTTCTATATCATAAATGCATATATTGTGTTAGAGGACTTCTTTCTAAAGTTACACACCTCATACTGTTACAGTTTATTGTGTTTCTCTTGAAAAATATTGTCATTGTAAAATACAGTAAATATTAGCTGCAGACCACCCAGTGGTTTGCATTTTGCCTGAGACATTGTACCACCCCAGTTCTCCATATTGGTTCCTGTTGCCCAGCAGTTAAAAGTAGGTCAATGTGTTTGATTCTTTTGACTTCAGTTTCCCCTTATTATATTCTCTGAACCGTAATAAGAAATAAACAATTATTCTCATTAAATCACTTGTTTTTCCTCTATCACAAGCATCTAGTGACAATTCTGTGAATAAATTAAGTATTATTATTATTTACAGGAAATGTGACAGCCATTTAAGTTAACTTCTGAAATAATGACTTAAAGGAAGGAAAAATTAACACTTAAAGGAAAGTACAAAAAACACACTCCTTAAACGTTACACACAGTATATTGGCATAAATTGGCATAAATGTGTGAACAGAGCCTTCTTGGTCAGGAACTGCAGATGTGTGGCTGCAAATGTAGTGTGTAGACTTGCTGTGTGTCACACACAATCGCAATGCAGTCCACACTAAATCAGTGCAGTGGTAAATTTCACCCAACCAAAGCACCTTTTGTGCTGGGCAGCAGCTTGCTAGCTGACTCTTCATGCTTCGCCTCATATCCTGATTCGTAAACCTGCCCTGTTGCTCTCTGCAGCTTCACTGCACGTATGAGAAACTCAGGCAGCATGAGGGTGATGCACTTCTGTCTTTACACTTATTCCCACTGCTTTATACCCAATGACAGGCTTGTGGTTGGAGCTGTACTGCTGAGGTCTGCAGTCACAGGTCTGTTTGAACACTGATGCCCCATTCCGCCCACACCTCACCTTCCCTTTGAGGACATCTCCCACATCCTCCTCCCATCACACCCCTTTCTAGTGTCAGATAACTCAGCCACAGCATCCTGAACGTCACGTTCGTCTAACTCTGACGTCTGTGAAACCTGTTACACCCAACCCGATACACGCCGCCATGTATCTCAGTACAAAGATGCTCTGAATCTGAGAAAGTGGTGTGAGGTTATTTGAAGGTGCATAGCTCGCCTCTGTCACTGATATCACAGCTCTGTGGTCCCTCTGTAATTACCCGCACTGAGAAACAATACTTCAGGTGGGCCAGGTTTCACTGCCAGCTAGCCGGTCAGGTGCATTACACGCCTATATCTGTGTCCCTTTGCGAAGTATGAGCCAGGAAACTCAGAGTGCTAATCTGGCTGTATGCAGTAGCTCCTCAGCTCTGACATGTTTAGACAGAGAGAGGGTGGAATCACTAGGAACTGACAGCTATGCAGAGGTGGTTACATACAGGGTAATTTGCTAGGACATAAGTGGTACACAATTATTTCAATGGATACAACAGCAAGCATAAAGATAATTAACAATTCTGACAGGAAGATCTGCTAACAAAAACAGATGTTAGCGAGAGGGCTATTGTGTAAACATCTCCTTAAAAAAATTGTGCTATTATGAAAACTGCACACAGAGACAGGCAGACATCATTATGGGTTGCAGGTTAAATTTATTTTTAGCTCATTCTGTATATGAGCCAGTGCATCAAATACAAGGAAAACAAGAACCATGGATACCGTGGAAAACTTCTGCGTGAATATAATGTAAGTTGTGAATTCAGCGTTTGTTCATTCTGTCTCAGTGAGTATTCTTTTCCCATTTACTAATGATTGGAAATAGACAGTGTGAGTACATTTAAGTGGATCCTTCCTGTAATTTGAACAAAACACAGTAGTGAAGTCTGGTGTTCTGACACTGAGTGATTCAGCTGTGCTCTCACTATGTGCTATGTGCACTCATTTGAAACAGCATTTACCATTAGTGGACTTTTAAAAAAACCCAACAGGTGATTAAATGAATTACTGAAAAGATATTCCCTCAAATGAGTTAAGACTCTGCTTTGTAACATGAGAAACACCACACTGTGGGACCATTCATGAGAAAGAGACAACATCCTGTGAAACGCTGCGGTGCTCTTTAAATAAAATAGATCACTATTACAATGGCTTGTTCCTCCTTGAGAAGGTTATACTGAACCCTGAGACTTGCTGGAATTTCTATCCCTGGGAATGAATGTGTTAAGAGCTGAAACGCTACAGGAAAACATCAGATGCAACTTAGAGGGAAAAATAAATAGATCAGGACTATGATTTATTAGAGACATTTTTCCCTAATTGTTAACAAACATTTCAAGAGGCTCTCAAGTTGGCCGTTACGACAAGAGATCAAGGGATATTATTAATCTCTCAGAATGGTTCACATTTATATCTTTCTCTCACAGCACAACACTTCACATGGTGTTGTGTCAGTCTCATCAGAATAAATCTTTTATATACCTCAATGGTAACGACTGCATATGTATACTGTCTAATGTGCAGTATGGTTCCTGTAAATCACTTTTGATAACTCTATTTAAAATTGCTGAGAAACAGTAGAACAAAGATTGATTCCATTGAGTTCTATTTCTTGTTGATGGATGAACACAAACATATAATATAAGAACAGAATGTTACACTTGTTACAACTTTAATGTGTAACATGAACATGTTCATAGTTCAGATCCTATTCTCAGCAGATGTTTTCAGTTGACCATGAGTTAATCATGGATCTTGAGAGACTATGTATATCTACTGGATTAAGCATCAAAAGATAATTAGCTGGCTGATGTGCTCTGACTCAGTTTATAATTATTACGATGTAACTAACAAGACGAGCATGAATGAGACTGCCACAACATTGTTTACCGCTACATATATAATAATTATCGGACCTGACTGCCGTAGCCTCTCTGGTGGTCTCGATGAAAAACTCTTGTATCCATTGCTTGCTTGGCACATCAGTGCCCCCCCAGAGGTCAGCCTGTAAACTCAGAGTGCTAATCACAGACAGTGCTCTCAATTACAGGCTGCACTTCAAAGATGTTCACTTCAGTGGCCTTTTCCTGGAGGACAAGCTGTCATCCACTCAGACAGAATCTAAAATCAAGATTGTGTACGAGTCAGCAATTACCCCAAATTATTCAGCACTTATACTGCACGTGCCACGCCTACCAAAGCCCAATCATTAAAGTGATGGTTATCTCAACTGGGACAGGCATGATGTAAACCAGGAAAAAAATTGTTTGTATGTATGACACTGTGTCATTATTTATAATGTCCCTGTTTGAGTTGTGAGACTTATTTTTTTGTAAATTAAAGTGCAACCTGTGTATCTCTCTCTCTCTCTCTCTCTCTCTCTCTCACACACACACACAGACAGAGTTTCCTCGTCTCCATATATTCAGCTATAAGACAGAGATGGAGAGATCACGGCAGAACAGGTCTCTGTCCAGTATAAATCTGTTTAACATGCCAGTGACCTTGCAGGCACCAGACCCTGATTTCACACTGCCAGCCCCAGAGCTTCACATTCCTGCAAATCGTAGCTCCACCTCATAAAACCCGGTTCCTCTTCTGCAGGAAAGCACAATGCAGGGTGTGTTTTCCTGACATAGCGGTCAGTCATTTTATCAAAGAAATTTACTGACACGCCAGTATCTGCCGATAGAGTGGATGTATGGCCTAGGCTTTTTTCTTTTTTTGGATAAAACGTCACCATCGAGAGATATCCTGTGAGAACTGGATTTCAGAGACATGTTTGAATCTCTGCAGACCCTTCACAGAGCACCATATGTTATTGTTACTATGCATACTATAGCCTTGAGGTAGCCTTCATGAAGGCATCTGTTGGACGTCAGCAGCAATAATAGTAACTGTAGCAGAAGAGGGGGCGAAGAGGGAGAGCGAGAGAGAGAGAGAGAGAGAGAGAGAGGGAGAGAGAGGGAGAGAGAGAGAGGGAGAGAGAGAGAGAGAGAGAGAGAGGGAGGTAGAGAGAGAGAGGGAGGGAGAGAGAGAGAGAGAGAGAGAGAGACAGAGAGAGCGAGAGGGAGAGAGAGAGGGAGAGAGAGAGGGAGAGAGAGAGAGCGAGAGAAAGAGAGGAAGAGAGAGAGAGAGAGAGAGAGCGAGAGAGAGAGAGCGAGACAGAGAGAGAGAGAGAGAGAGAGAGAGGGAGAGAGAGGGAGTGAGAAAGACCCCACCAGTCACACTGACAGCTAGAAGAGAAAAGCCCTGTTCTCCCCATTATTGATGAAGGTTGGAGCACATATGGGTCAGCTCTCTGCAACCTCAGGAGGGGGAGGGCAAAGCTGAAGCCAGGCCGTGTGGAGAGAAACCAGGGGAGATCTGCGATTGTTTATGTGATAGGATGAAAGACTAACAGGAAGTAACAGAGAGGCCCAGAAGACCGAGGGTGCAGTCCGGAGCTCTGAGTGGGGGAGTAGCACGTCAGATCTCAGCACATGAGCCAGAACCTCTTAACTGATCTCAGTCTAGGCCTAACCCAAACTGTGAACGCTCTCCTATTCAGAGCCGAGGTCTGTCTGCACAACGAGCGTTTCTTTCGTTGATAAAAAGAACAACGTGGACAATTATTAAAAACCATAAAATGTGAGCGAGTGTGGCAGAGCCAGGACCTGAATATGTCTGAACCTACAAGCCTGTTTACCAAGAAGAGCACTTCCATCGGGCTGCTGAGTCAGACACTTAACCTGTGTCGCCTCAGTAAATAAACAGTTCCGTAAATGATATGGCCCAGGACAAACGCACCATTAATCTTTTCTCTGAATTGTCCGGCTGTAAAAATTTAATTTTGAGAAAATTACAATTCTCAAATATCTGTTGTAATACAGCTGCAATCCTTGTTTTGGAAATAACCATACAACTAAAGTAAGGATTATAGAAAAAGACAGGATTATAGCTGTGTACTGACCGTGCCCATTTGCTGAGGTTCAAAATGAAACAATGGCTTTTTTCTGGGGCTTGAAAGCTCAGCTTGGAGTTTGTTTCATGTGAAAGAGTTGGGAAGCTTATAAACCATCATGGCCTCTTTAAAAAAGAGAATTTTTTGGTCAATTTAGAGAGCGAAAAATTCTGCATATTGTCCTCATTTATACGCCCCAGCTTATTGCCGCTGTGACTGCCATTGCCATTTCTGTTTAACGATAATCAGACACAGAGCTGCACTGGATGCTTTTGAATTCACGGAAATTTAAACTGTTCATCATCAGATGTTTTAGAGCAGAGAATGAAAGGCATTGGAATGGATTTATAATGCCACATGGGTGTTTATCACATTCTGTAAAATAACAGGAAAATATGCATTCATTCTCATGGGGAAAAAAATAGGTCAGCTACACGCTGCCTGACATCACTGGCAGTCTTTAAAATTTCCCCTGACACAAATACATTACTTGCGTCCATGACAAGCTGTGAAAGCAGTGTTGTCAGTGGACTTCCCTCTGTGTGTAAGGTGGACCTGATGTGCTCCAGCACAGGTGTGTGTAAAGAGAAATGTCAAAAATGTTCCTTCACGCTCCTCACTGCTCCAGTTTTACCTGCAGGGGAGCAGAGGAGGTTCCATTACAGTTCCGGAGCCACCCGAGGCCGGGCACAGAGACAGAACCCAGCGCAATGACCCTTGACCTCGGCCAGTTGGAGTTCCTGCTGTGGAGGTATTTCCTGCAGAACGGTTACGTGCCGAGATTGCCGGGACCGGTCTCCCTGTGCGGCCCGCGGGATGGATAGAATTAGCGAGCCGCTCATAACTGCAGCATTAGTAAAGGTTTACGGGTGAATCACCGTCTCGGGGTGACGTCACACTGTTAAGAGGAAGGGAGTGGTTTCCGCTTGTGTGTGCTGCTCTGACCCCTCTCTCCTCCTCGCTTTAGCTCTTCTGGAAACCAGGCCGAGGCCTGCTAACGCAGCTCTGTGTGCAACACACAGATTATTTATACACCCAGTCACAGGCAGGAGTCAAATAAACAAGCGTGACGGGCAGAGAGGCAGCTGGTAATGGGGATATTCCACTGCTAAGGACTGGTGCAGTTTTACACGGTGGCAATTTATTATGCTATTCATGGCATCATAATAGCGTGAGATATTGTGTATTGAGTGTATTATATTATATTATAAATTGTGTATTGATTGATGTATGGATGGCAGGAACAGCTGCATGCTCGGGGGGTTGACTGTCCATCCAATTAAGAAGGTGCAGACAACATCACAACATCTAATTGTCTAATGAAACAAAAGGACAAAGACTCTTACGGTTTCCTTCCCCTGACATTGTCAGAATGCCAGAATGCTAACCATCTCACATGAAGTTTTTTTTTTTTTCTTTTCAAGTTTTTTTTTTTAATAGATAACACTTAAAAAGTGTGCTGTCACAGACAGCTTCTGATACCACAGCTCAGATGACTAGAGCACAAAGCAACTTATTCCACAGGATAGTTTTTTGTTGCATGTGATTTCCTAATAAACCAAAATAAACCACAAATGTAAAAGGGTTTTCACGCCACATTTGAATGGCAGGTCTGTCTGTCCGTGCTGGTATGAGGGGCTGCTTGTGTTTGTATGATGGAGTTCACGGTGGCCCTGCACAACCGTGTCTAATTGCCTGACTTCCTGACATGGGCTGGCTTTAATTGCGGCCCTGTATGCACGTCTGACTTATCAGCTCTGAGGCCCTCGTGTAGGTACCACACCCTGGCAAAGGCATGAGGGGAGAAGAGGAGAGCTTTTGTTCGATGGAGCTGTGGGGAAAAACAAAAGCAGAGAGGGGAAAACGAGTAACAGCCGAGCGCAGACAGCCAGCCGTGACTCTGTCTGCGGTCACTCGGCCTTTGTCTGCTCGCTTTGAATAGCGCATTCATTTAATTTCCTCACTTTAAATGTAAGGAAAGATATAATGGAGCCTGGGGATGGGGGTTTTTTCCTGCCTCTGAACATTTTTCTTCCGTGGCGGGAAGTCGAGGAAAAACACACTCGACTTGAGGGGTGTGACACCTACACCAAGGGCTGTGTTGGTACGTACTAACACTTAGACCTGGAGGTGTACTCATAACCACTAACACTCAGACCTGGAGGTGTACTCATAACCACTAACACTGAGACCTGGAGGTGTACTCATAACCACTAACACTCAGACCTGGAGGTGTACTCATAACCACTAACACATACACCTGGAGATGTACTCATAACCACTAACACTGAGACCTGGAGGTGTGTTCATCAGCCGTGTGTTTGGTTCTGTGCTCATGTGCTGCGCTGAACGCCGTCCTGCACTTGCATCCCAGGCTGATGTGGCAGCTGTGTGCAGGAAGGGCATGGCCAGCAGCACCGCCCCGACCTCCTGCACCCAGAATCCACAGCTCCTGCAGCAGCTGTTCCCTCCCGGGGCGAGGAACGGCCTCTGTACGAGGCAGGAACCCCGGAGCATGAGGAGGACACCACTACTCTTTAATTGGAGTGGGCGGGGCTGTCT
This sequence comes from Megalops cyprinoides, assembly GCF_013368585.1. NCBI lineage: Eukaryota > Metazoa > Chordata > Actinopteri > Elopiformes > Megalopidae > Megalops > Megalops cyprinoides. The sequence continues at coordinate 35,529,155 of NC_050593.1, forward strand.
CGCTCCCTGAAACCGTCGAGGGAGGGGGTCCTTGATGCAGAATGCATCCACTACAGCCATGTCCAGGGTGGGTCACCTCTACAGCACTGTGGGCTAGGGGAGTGACTGAAGCTACTGTCATTCCCACAGAAAGAGGGTACGATCCTCATTCAGAAAGAATGAAGGAGATATGGTGAACGAAAACCGATCTAGAGGAGGGGGAAGACTCACTGCCACTCTGCCACCGATTTCCCCAGAGACACAGAGAGGGTAAAGCCACTGTCTCTGATACCTGCCTCTTGGAGAAGTTGGCTGTGACTTTAACATAGGCAGTGAGAATAAAAACAGCTATGTGGGTAGCACATGACAGTTTTAGGTGACACAAAATGGTTTGTCCTACTTACCATTTCTGCATTTTTTGCAGTTAACCAGTCTAAATAAAAAACACTAAAGGAAATACAGTGGGAGTATCCTTGCACTGCACTGCAGTCTCATTAGTGGCCTGAGACTGTGAGATGTGCCAACCATGGGGCTTTAATAGGCTGAGCAGACATCAGGAGAGGGCAGCCAGGTCCTCGTCTGTGGCATCTTGGCACAGGCTTAAAAGGAGAAAAACAAAGAGACAAATCCCTGTCTGTATGAGAGGTGTGTCACGCTGCTACATACTTCAGTTACCCGCTGTTTACGTACTGCGGAGCAAATGGTGACAGATTTTTAGCTTTTTAGCAAGTTTTAGTCATCTGAGTCTCAAAGGGGAGATGTTTTCGCTTTGACGGAAAACAACATGTGCTCTGGCCATTGCTTTACTTGTGTTCTTGTCTCTTGCTAATATGAAAAATGGTGCCTTTCACCACAAGGCACAATCCTGTCGTCTGCGAGAGATCAGACCTTTGCAGTCAAGTCGAGTCTGATGCGTCTGTGCTCATGTCTAATACATGTTTAAAACTCCAGCATCTTCTGTGGTCGGAGCCCCTTGGGTTTCATAGCCAGGTTCGTCAGAGGCCAAGACCAAAGAAAATAAACAATAAACAGCTGGCATAGCTTTATGCTGTCACTTTACAGCCATTACCCAGATCATTAAAGCTTTCTGCACAGAAAAAAAAAGAGCCAACAGTTTCTTTGACTGAATTTCCTTCCGACCACATATTTAAAGCATTGTAACGTTACCATACTGTCAACACTTTGTGATCTATGTCACAGCATGACGACAACAACAAGCCAAAGATGGCCGAGGGGAGCATTCCGGCCCCTACGGTGACCTGGAGCGTGTGAGGTGCAGCACGGCATTATGGGAAAGCGGTGCAGCTGTGCGTTTGCCGATGTCCTCGGGAGGAATGATCCCGAGTGGAAAACGACAGGCGACACGCGCAGCTGAAGGCCGCAGCGGCTGCGCTGGAGCTGCAGGGCTCCCGGGCTTTATTCCGGGCTTTGTCCCGACGCCCCACCCCGACCAGCCGCATCAGCGCATCGTGCCGGGACACCATGCCCTCCCCGGCGCTGCCACGCGCGCCCGTCAGACTCACAGACACATTAGTAATGTGATACAATGCACAAACCAGCAGCGTTCACGCACTCTGATCACACAGCGCTGCCGCACAGCCTACAGTGTGCTTCTGTTGGCACTGGTTTGCCTCAAATTCAAAATATTTTCACATTTTATCAGTTACTCCTATTTTTATAGTGTTTCCTTATATTTTTACAATATGATATTTCATACACTTTGTGCATAATATACTTAATACATTTAATTATGCAATTGCAAGCACAGGTCTATTTTTTCTCTGATGGCAAAACAACATTTTTCAGCAAATCAATACATCTTTTCCATGCATCATAGTTATCGGTAGAATTACACAAGTAGGGTTTTGTATACACATTTTATACATGTAAAGCTGGAGCTGTTGGTGGTGTCCCAAATTATCTGACAAGCAATGGTGACCTTAATATGCACAAGTTAAAGTCAGGGAGAAAATACACAGGCTGAGAAGGACTGTGTTAAATATTGTTTGATTTTTTTTCTTCTTCTTCTTCTTCTTCACAAAAGGACTATCCCGACCGGGGGCAAGTACGCCCCTCTGATTTCTGTCCAGAGGACAAAGCATCAGACAAGCAGTGCAGCAGGAAACGTTTATGATACATTCCATCGGAGGCTGGGCTTTTCATAAATGACTCAACAAGAGTTAACAGATGGCTTCCCCTGTCCCGACTCAGCCTTCCTCCCTGCCCCCCCCGCCCCGCGCCCCATATCCCTGCACCCCGCAGCTCCTAATAAGGCCAGTCTGGGAGAGGATGTGTCACGGTGGAGTTGGGTCAGAGCGCCATTCCCACTGCCCACGCCCGCAGCCCCGGCTCCAGAGGGACAGCAAGGCCGGGGACACGGGATGCCCTCCTCCGAAATACCGCTGTTTTACGTGGGAAATCATTTCTATTGGTTCATGACAGAAAGAAATTTCACCATCATCATTTTTTTCATGGGGAAGGACACACATGTGTTTGGGTGTGTGTGTGTGTGTGTAGTGGTAAGGAGGAAAGCTCGTAACCAAAAGGTTGTTGGACCCCCCACCGGGTCAACGCTGTTGGGCAAAGTACTTAACCCACAATTGCCTCAGTAAATATCTAGCTGTATAAATGGATAAAATTGTAACCTATGTAAGTCACTGGATCAGAGTGTCTGGTAAATGACAATAACGTAATATAAAGTGTGTGCGCGTGCGCATGTGTTTGTTTGTGTGTGTGTATGTGTGTGCGCGTGCGCATGTGTTGTGTGTGTATGTGTGTGTGTGTGTGTGTGTGTGTGTGTTTGTGTGTGTATATGTGCGCGTGTGTGTGTGTGTGTGTGTGTGTGTTTGTGTGTGTATATGTGCGCGTGTGTGTATGTGTGTGCGTGTGTGCATGTGTGTGTGTGGCTGAACGGAGATGAACCAAAGGGCAGGTTGCACCACCACCCACACACACTCACTCTCACACACCCAGCGTTTCCCTTTCACCGTTACAGCACACAAAGCGGAACAGTGTGCTGTCTTTCATTTCCTCGTGTGGTGGAGGTGGAGGTGGTGGTCTGTGGGTCGGGGGGGTGTGGCTTGAGGTTGAGGTTTAGGTTTGGTAGAAGTGTCTTCTCTGATATTATAACACGTTTCCTGTTAGCAGCGTTTGCCACAGCGTTTCTCTCCATTACAAATGTCACAAAATATAGGATTTGTTGATTGCATTTTGCTTTTCTGAAGGAAGACCTTATTAAGTACTATATGAGTTTGGCCCCCTTCTTCAACCCAAAGGTTTTTATTGTGACATAGTAACCTTTGCAAAAGACCATGCTGAGTAAGGAATGGTGTTGCCACAAGTATTTTAATTACATACCACAGCAACAGGGATTCTGGTCAAATAACTATTCATTTAATAGTGACATTTAATGAAGCCTCATAATTATATGTTTTCTGCTTTATAGTTTCTCCTCTGTTTCCAGGAGTGCCATTAGTAGAAAGATTAATGCACCTGGTTTGCCAGGAGCCTGACCAGCTAGGACATGAACATATCTGACTTTGGATAAAAGTGTTTGCCAAATGAAGAAATGTAATGTAAATGTACCATATCAATATCAAAACAGGAGCTGCCATAAAGTCAAAGGAACCCACTCCAATAGCAACTGAAAGGCTGATTTCGTCTTATCGTAAATGAACTAGAATTGCCCAAATTCCAGGATGAAATGATAGACTCTGTTCTTTGTAGAGGGGAGTGCTGCAGTCTGTCCAGCTTGGGGGGTGATACAGACAAGCTGCTTGTGGTGTGACCTTTGATCGGTTAAACTTGATCTGAGCTTTTGTTGTCTGCGCATGACTCCCACATTGTGAGAGCTGTTTATGCAGCCATGGGGAGTATCTGACTCCCTTGTCTGTGTCCTCTCAGATGTAGGCCCTAATCGGAGAACCCTCCCTGACCTCTGCTCTGAGCCAGTGACCTTTCGGGACCCGCTGGTGCGCTCAAAGTATGAAGGGTGGAGCTGGGGAAAGAGGCGCAACGTGGTTTAGATTTCCTCACCGCAAACTAAAGGTTACGCATTACATGAATCGCAGAACTTTCCACTGTTATTGCTGGCGTGACTGTTTTAATTTAGAGCGAATTTAAAAATGCTTACACAAACACCGAATATCTATAATTCATCCAGATAACTCAGTGCTGAGACACGCCTCTCTGTTCATTGGAAGGACATGCCCTGAGTGGGGTTTCAGATCAATTCATCATCAGACACAAGGTCAAGTTGGGACCTTGTACAGATGAGGAGTTTTCAGTGGAGACACTTTCAATGCCAGTGCAATAAAGAACGTGAAAGGACCATTTAGATCTGTCAGTGTTTCTAATTCCTCTGTGGAGTATCACCACAGGTAACTACTGTCTCTAGGTTTGTGAACTGTCTTCACAGCGAGAAATGAGAAAGGCATATAATGTATTAATTTAATGTATTCTGCATTAATATACTCATATTTATTCCATCTCAGTCCCATCTCAATGGCGTCTTTACAAGCAGTATAATCTGTGAAACGAGTGTGCTGGAATAGACTTTAATGTTCAGTAGTGTGCAGTGTGCCTGTTACAGAGGAAAAGGATCTAGGACAGACCAAAAATATGATTTTGGACATTCAAAACGCAGTATCTGCTAAGGGCAGTTTCATACTAAACGCAGAAGGCATGCCTGGCATTCACTCATACGCGCGATAAGAGCGCGGCTCGGAGAGAGCCGCTGCCCGGGCTGGAATTCCGTCCCTCGGTCTCCTCTCCCCTGCCCGCGGCCGGAGGAACATCAGGTTCCCTTTAGCGACTCTGCGCTCAGATAGCGGATGACTGGGGAGATGGTTCACTTCAGGCCCCCTCCAGCTAACAACCTCCAGCTGTTGGTGGAGCGGGCGGACACAGCGGTTGGCGGCAGCTCCATATGTTCCTCCCCCGCCATCTCCCCCACCCCTCCCCTCATTAGCGCCGCCACCGCTGACCTACGAGCGCGTCTGACGGGCGCACCGCGCTGCCCGCCCGCACACCTCATTTGCTCGCTGTTATCTTTGTCAGCTTTGAAAAGAGGAACGGTTTTTCAACATTAGTGATAAGAATTGATTTATCTTTTGACATCTATGAGTTGAATTTTTTTTTTCTCTACAGACGTAATTTGATATCTAGTACGATCATTAGGAAATGAATTATGGTGATATGAATTATCGCGGTTAGAATCGTGTTACCGCTTCTGTTTCAGAATCTGAATTCAGAATTCTGAGTGATTGTGTGATGTGACAGCTGCAAAACTGCATATATATATATATATATAATTTGTGGTTGAGGGAAATGAGAAGTTAGTCATGTTCTCTGTGCAACGCATGCACAGATGTTCACAGCTGAGGGGTTGGGTCTGGAGTTATCTGTCTTATTAGCGGTCATCAGAGTGAAAAATAAATATATCTTTTCACTATGCAATTTGCCATTGAGCCCAGCCACAGAGAGGGACTGTGGTGGTGTCCCATTGGCAAGAACAGCCATACCCTCAAACCATGACACTTTTCCACAAGGAATGGGTCTGTACCATAACCACAACACCCTGTATCATAACCACAACTGGCAACTTTATGTTACTGAGTCATTTACCTATCACCTCCATGGAGCATTTGCAGACAATCCACACACAGAGTCCCATGTCTGACCTCAGTGTGGTGAAAAGCAAACCATGAAGATGGAGGCTCTGTTGCATTGTTGAAGGGTTGCTGTGAACTGTGCATTTTTATAACCGGGTAAAACAATATGACATTTTCATCAATCATTAACATAAGAAATGTGCACAAATGGTAAAATGTAAATGCTGGTGCGCACAGCTGCCTTATTTCATTGTTTGCGTCGATGCTGGAGGAGGAGAGAGCTTGCGTTTACCTCGGAAATGCAGCAGGCAGGAAAATGCCATGTTTACTTCCTGTTTCTCCCGTTTGGGCGCTCCATGCTGATTCCCCATTGGAGACTCCACTCGCCCCACGATGAGGATCCATGGCTCAGTGTGGGGGTAATCCCCCACTGCACGGCCACTCTGCAGGACTGATTCACTTAACATTTACACACATTCAAATCAGCACCTTCACTCACAAGACGGAGGGGAACGTAATCTGCCATTATCAAGCAGCACGGAATGTTCCCTGCCTCCTCCACCCTACCCATAATCCCCTCTTACTTCCTGTCACATCCTCAGTTTCCACTCAGCCTCATTTTCACCTGGGTCGACTCCCGGAAAATGACGAGCACCACCCAGTTGGCTGTTTGCACCCTTCTCCCCCGCCCTGCTCTGACGCGAGCCTGTCCTCTGCTCTCAGAAATGTGCCACCTGTCAGCAGGGCCCAGCTCCACCCATGCTGAAACCTACACCCTTCTCCCCGAGTTCACAGCTCTCTCCACTCACTGCTTCTTCTCCTTTTTCAAACACGCCGGGCTCCATACAGACACCTGCACTGGATCCGGCTCTTCTTCAAAGCGGCTGCTCGGTGTTCATTTTCCTCTTGCTCTCAAAGCGCTTCCACAAACTGCTCAAACATATGTGCTTTTCACCTGTTTTAAACTTGCTTTTTTACAGCATGGTTTCCTGGGCTGACTCTGTGTCTGAGTCCCACGCTGGTCTCTCCACACACTCAGCCACCCTGTCTGTAACCACCTGCCTCCACATTACACTGAGCCATACAGCTAGTGCACATTACATTAGTGTCGTTTAGCAGATGCCCTTATCTGGAGCGACTTACATAGGTTACAGTTTAATCCATTTACACAGCTGGATATTTACTGAGGCCACTCTGGGTTTAGTACCTTGCCTAAGGGTACAACAGCAGTCCCTCAGCGGGGAATTGAACCGGCAACCTTTTGGTTATGAGCCCTGCTCCTTGCCACTATGCTACACCGCCACCCACACGGTGCCATTCCTGAAAATCACTGGTGAATGAACCATACCCGCGTCTGGGCTACTGGGGGATCGAGGAAGCCGGGACTGAATAACCTCACAGCTCTCGAAATCTCAGAATTGTTCTTTGTGCGGCCACTTCAGATCTTGGCACCAGCCCTCAGAGCCATACGGTGCCACCCACCGGTCACCGATGCTGCTCCACGGGGCCGTAAAGCACTTGCCGTAAATAACTCAGGGATGCACAAGCGTATTGTTTCTATCAAACAATCTGGTTATATCTCTCCATTTTCCCTCTTCCTACCGTGCTTCCGCTGTTTGTAGTGGTAGCCACAATAGCTGTTTATGGATGCAGCAAACAGGCTCACATGCCCTTGCAACTGCCTTCAGAAAAAAAAAAAAATTCAACCACAGTTACCGTAGGTGTAATCCATACAGTACAGTCGGCATTGCTTTTCCTTAAACAAAGCAGTATAAACAAGCTAGTTTAAATTCCTTTTGGAGACTGTAAATACCACAGACGACAACGTCTGGGAATGTATTTTGCCATCCATCTATCTCTCTGGATTTAAAAAAAAAACTTGCAGTCAGTGCTGGGAATTGGAGACAGGAAAAAAATATATATATAAACTGTATTTGTTTATTGTGTCTAATAAATTGCTCATTTCCACATATAGTTATTTTCAGTTTGGGGCTCAGTCTTTTGCATAAAGTCTTCCTCCATGGCTCTCTCGGCGCCCTTATCTGTGGTTTTACTGGAAATAAGACCAGAAAAAAGCTGTTTTTTGGCTCGTGATGTTATTATTACATGGTTATATTTCATTCTCTGATGGCAGCGCCACACTGCTTGAGGAACCCTGGGGTGAACCGGATTCAGCAGAAATATCTACTGACAGCTTGTAAGGTGCCTGGAAGGGAAATTATCATGTAGGATACATGCTTGTGGGTGTTCAGCAAATATACAATTTTAACATATATATGCCAAATTCCTTTCAGAGCAGCAATTAAATTAGTCAAATAGGAGCTAGCATTATAGTGTGTGTACCAGCCATTGCTGTCCTTGGTGATAATCCTCCTTGATTTGTCTGTAGGGCTTGACACCACGGACAATAAAATTCTCACTTCTACCCAGCTGTGGTCCTCATGTACTGCCCTATCTCTGTTCCTCTTTTAACCAGCAGAGTGCTTGTACCAAGCGGCTTGACCTCTGCCCTCAGTCTTTCAGAACAGGTGTACCACAGGTGTCAGTCCTCGGCCCATTACTTTTCTCCCTCATTCTAGATTACTAGACAACATGCACAATGTCCTTGCACTGCCTTTTATGTAGACGTACATCCCAGTCTGAATTTCATTTGCTTATTTGGTCTTTATTTTCTAAATTTGTCGGCCAAATAAATGAATAAATAATGATGGTAAATGAGAGTGGACTCCAGGCGGCATATTCTTGCATTAAAGAAGTTTAACAGCAAATTTCTTTAACTTCCGAAGATTATGTTCCGATCTCCAGAAACAGGGCCTGAATAGCTGACCCTTTGCTTGCGCTTTGAAGTAGAAAAATGCTAAATCCTGCTACCGTGACAACAACCTTAAATTATCCTGTCTATTGTTTGTGGTTCTTATACCTCAGGGAAATAACAGAACAATGCAGGTACACAGTCATGGTGCACGCATACCGTCACATGATGCTATAATAATCCAATTGCAATGCCCATGAGTGGCTTAAATAAAGACACCATTAATCAGTGAAAAAGCAAAATCCTTCATACTGTCAGTGTCAAATGCTCTTTGCCACCTGTTCTGTTAATGACAACCTAATGTGTTTATTTCATTTGGAGAAAGAGGATAAAGTGCTGCAATGGCACAAACACCCATTATTTATGTGTATGGGTGTGTGAGATTGATGAGTAAGCTAAAAAGAAAAGGTAAAATTTCTCTACACTGCTTAAATATAAATACTCAATTCTTCACAATTGTGTGTGGAGATTGTGTGTGTGTGTGTGTGTGTGTTTGTGTGTGTGTAGGGGGTGGGTGGTAAGGATTTGTGGGGGATTTTAGCACTTGTACTCGAAAGTCCTTTAAGACCCTTGATAGCAATGTGCTTGTAAGGTATAGACTTGTTAAGTAGAACATACTGAGACATGTCAATAGTCACTGTATTCATCTTCATCTTTTACATCCTGTACACAGCAGAAAACTGCAAATCCACCCACCCAGCTTCCTGTTAGAGCTTTGTGTTTGGCCACAGAGACATGTAAATCCATGTTTAGACTAAATAACTTTGTAACGTCATTCTAGTCTGAATAGTAATTCAGTCATTTATGTGGTGAACCATGTAAATGCCAATTTGCAAAATAGTCACTTCTTGAAATGTTATTTTCATAATTTTGCACCAATTCATCACTGCATGGGGGAAAGCACATACAGTTTGTGTTTTTGCCGTGATTCCTTGTTTTTGGATTTAATTTGAATCTCATCTCAGTATTTTCAGTATGGCGAAAATAATAGTGTGAAATATAGACAAAGGAAGTCCTCTTATTGAAAGCTACATTGCTCCAGTTTTCATGGGATAATCACAGCTTTTTCCTGTGTAGTCTTGTAAAATCACTTGCAGTTCTGGTGAAAATAAGGAAGGGAAATTGTCATGCCGCCTGAAAATATAGTTAATATTATGTTTTAAGGTGTTAGTTTATCTCAGCTGTACAGTTTATTTGTGTACTCTGTAACCATAGCACCCACTAGTGCATTCTGGGAAACACAGGAAGTAGGAAGCAGTCATGCAGTGATCAGCTACATGCGATCTCGCAGCAGTCTCCAGCTTTCTTTCCTCGCCTTTCTTTTCTCCCTTCGGCTCAGGCAACGTCTGTGAGTATTTTATTGTGTAACATTGAGTTATAAGTTACAGTATTTATTGTTGTTCATCATTAAGGCAGCTAAGATGATAATTAGCATGAGCAAGCCTAGTTAGCTTCATTAGCCCCATTGTGTTAATATATGCTAGGCTTAGTTAGCTCTAGCTTGCTACGCTGTTGTTAGCATGGGAATTTAATTGTATTTTGTATACTGTGTTGCAGTTTCACAATATGCCAAGTAAAACTTCATGGAAATGAACCATCGGTCTCCTGGAGTTTCTTCGGTGTGTTTAAGCTGAGTGGAACCTAGTCCATGACAGTGAAAAGACGGCAATACAGCTAACGAGGGACGCAAAGATTGCCATTCTACGGAGCAACTCAGTAACAAGAGATAAGCGGCTAACACTACAGCTTCGAGTCAGCTTCATATTAGCTCCCTTCTCCTGATATTAAAAACGCAGTGAGTCACAATGTCACAACGTAGCAACAATACTAAAGAAAATGGAGATAATCAGTCTGAGGCTGTACGCTCAAGGAGCAGTCACTCATCTGGTTCATCGTCCAGCACAAAGATTAGCATGGCCATCGCCAAAGCAAAGGCAAAAGCCGAAGCAGCGCAAGCTAGAGCGGCACATTCACAAAAGGAAATTGAACTTAAAGTAGAGCAAGCACGTATTCAAGCCAATCTTGATGCGTTAAAGGATGAAAAAGAAAAGGATGCTGCCATAGCAGAAGCTAATACTCTCGTGGCCGGTTTACAAGATATGGGCTTTGAAGTACGCAGTGAGGCTAAAAGCCTGGTTCTCCAATCTGTCAAAGACGAGCGTATTGCGGCCTACGTGTGGGCACAAGCCAGCCTATGCAGCAGGGCTTTATCTGTTGAAAGAGGGAATGACAATGCTTCACTAACCCTACATCCTCCACCTCTTCAACCAACCAACGTTATCCCCTCAACACCCCACCCACTCAATGCGAGTCAAACGCAAGCTGCTGCTCATGCTGACATTAAGCCACACCAGCTTCCTCAGGCTTCGCAGACCAGTGGGGCACCGCCACAACAAAGCTTCAATCAGCCCCTTAACTTCTCTCCAGATCGTCAGCTTTGTGGAAGACGTCCGCAACAGAACTTCAAACAGGATCCCTCACCTCCTGCGCACCAGCCCGTTTACAGGATGTCTTATGGAGCTAGCCATGATGATTCTGCATCCACTGGAGACCTCATCAAATACCTTGCTCGCAACCACCTGGTGACGTCAGGCCTCACCACATATGATGACCAACCAATGAACTATTGGGCCTGGAAGTCATCGTTTCTAAATGCTATCGCCAATCTAGACATGTCCGCCGCAGAAGAACTCGACCTCCTCACCAGGTATCTGGGGAAAGAGTCGGCAGAACAAGTTAGGCGCATAAAAACAGTCAACATCAGAAATCCAGCCACTGGACTGTACATGGCATGGGGGCGCCTCGACGAAATATACGGCTCACCAGAGGCTGTCGAACAAGCTCTGTTCAACAAACTAGAAAACTTTCCAAAGGTTACAACAAAGGATCCACAGAGACTCAGGGAGTTAGCCGATCTCTTGTCAGAGCTACAAGCCGCCAAGGAAGACGGCTACCTCGCAGGCTTGTCGTACTTGGATACCTCCAGAGGAATTAGGCCTATCATTGAGAAACTCCCATACAACATACAAGAAAAGTGGCTTTACTTCGGTACAAGATACAAACAAGAACATTCTGTTAGTTTCCCACCTTTCTCCGTGTTGGTAAACTTCATTTCCTCAGAAGCAAGAGCTCGCACTGACCCAAGCTTCAACCTCTTCATGCAAGTTCCTGCAGAGAGGAAGAACAAGTGGGAAAGGCCCGCAAAGACATCCGTCTATGTTCACAAGACGCAGGTCTCAGGAGCTGCTAAAGCTGATTCTAAAGAAAGCACAGAACGAATCGATCCAAACAAACATTGCCCTCTGCATAAAAAGCCCCATCCTCTGAGGAAGTGCAGAGGCTTCCGTGAGAAGAGCATAAATGATCGCAAACAGCTTTTGAAAGAACATTACATCTGCTTTCGCTGTTGTTCCTCCACAGAGCATCTTGCAAAGAACTGCACCGCAGAGATAAAATGTACAGAGTGCGAGAGCACCGCTCATGTGACGGCACTTCACCCCTATCCACCTACCTGGAAATCTAAGTCGTCCCCTTCCACTTCAGAGGATGGCGGGGAGGAGGACAAAGCGGATAACCAGGAGGTCAAGTCGACGTGCACTCAAGTATGTGGTGAAGGATTGAGCGCCAGAGCATGTGCTAAGATCTGCCTCGTCAGTGTGTTCCCTAACGGACGCAGGGAAGAGTCCAAGAGAATGTACGCCATACTGGATGAGCAGAGCAATCGCTCCCTGGCACGGTCAGAGTTCTTTGAGGTCTTCAAGATCTCCGGGGGCTCTTACTCATATACACTCAAGACCTGTGCGGGACGTACAGAGACAGCGGGGAGGAGAGCCAGCGGTTACACTGTGGAGCCAGTGGATAAGAAAGTAAGCATTCCTCTGCCTATACTCCTCGAGTGCAACCAAATCCCTAATGCTCGCACTGAGATCCCTACGCCAGACGCAGCTTACCATCACGCCCATCTGAAGCACATCGCCGACAAGATTCCGCCTCTGGATCCGGACGCCAAAATACTCCTCCTACTGGGCAGAGACATCTTACGGGTCCACAAGGTCCGAGAGCAGATAAGTGGCCCAGGAGATGCATCGTTTGCTCAAAGGCTTGACCTAGGATGGGTCGTCGTCGGTGACGTGTGTCTTGGAGGTGCTCATAGACCACTCGAGGTGAGAAGTTACAAAACAGCCATCCTAGAGAGCGGTCGTGCGAGTCATCTTGAGCCATGCAACAACCACATCATAGTGAAAGAGGTATTTGGTCAAGCACCTAAACATCAACATTATCCAGCACCAACTTCCATCTGCAGCTCAACGACGCTCATTGGAGACTGCTTGGGGCAGACCGTCTTCGCTCGTACTCCAGACGACCACAGACTCGCCCCATCCATGGAAGATTTGGAGTTTCTGAGGATAATGGAAGCTGGGTGCTATCAGGACAGCTCCAAAAGCTGGGTTGCACCATTACCCTTCCGGTCGCTGAGACAGCGGCTGCCTAACAACAGGAAACAGGCGTTCGACCGTCTCGTCTCACTCCAGCGTTCATTGGAAAAACGACCACAGATGAAAGCTGACTTCCTAGAATTCATGGAGAAGATGCTCAAAAAGGCACACGCAGAAGTTGCACCGCCATTACAGCCTGAACAAGAGTGTTGGTATCTGCCCCTGTTCGGTGTGTATCATCCGAGGAAGCCGGATAAGATCCGTGTAGTCTTCGACAGCAGCGCTTCATGTGAGGGAGTATCGCTCAACGACGTTTTGCTCACCGGCCCTGACCTTAATAATAGCCTGCTAGGTGTCCTTATGAGGTTCAGGAAGGAGCAGGTGGCGATCACCGCTGACATCGAACACATGTTCCACTGCTTTGTCGTGAAGGAGGAACATCGTGATTTTCTCCGCTTCCTGTGGTATAGGAACAACGACCCTACCTCTGACATCGTGGACTACAGGATGCGGGTCCACCTTTTCGGGAACAGTCCCTCTCCTGCCGTTGCAGTGTACGGTTTGCGACGGGCAGCTAAGGAAGCCGAGGCTGACTATGGCAGTGACGCAAGAAGATTTGTTGATCGTGAGTTTTACGTTGACGACGCTTTAAAGTCCTTCAGCACAGAGGAAGAAGCCATCAGCGTTCTTGGGCGAGCGCAGAAGATGCTTGCAGCTTCTAACCTCAGGCTACACAAAATTGCTTCAAATCGACCTGCAGTCATCAAAGCATTCCCGTCCGAAGATCGATCTAAGGACGTCAACAGCCTAGATCTCTTCGTCGATGATTTGCCCATCCAACGCAGCCTTGGATTGTCCTGGGACATGCGTACAGACACCTTCATGTTTCAGATTGAGGACGACCACAAGCCGTTCACCCGCAGAGGGGTACTCTCAACTGTGAATAGCCTCTACGACCCGTTAGGGTTCCTCGCACCCATCACGGTTCATGGGAGACTGATACTCAGGGAACTTACCACGCAAGCAGAGGACTGGGACTCACCTCTTCCCAAGGACATGGAGATCGAGTGGACTCGATGGAAACAGTCACTCCAAGATCTAGAGGGTCTCCACATACCACGTCCTTATACGTCTTTCTCCACCTCAGGTGCTCTGAGAAGAGAACTCTGTGTCTTTGCAGACGCATCAGTCAAAGCAATAGCAGCTGTGGCCTACATCAAGGTGACAAGCCACCAAGAGCAGACTGAGATTGGCTTTGTCTTCGGGAAGACAAAGTTGGCCCCTCAGCCTGGTTTGACTATCCCGAGACTCGAGCTCTGTGCGGCAGTACTCGCCGTTGAGATCGCCGAGATGGTAGTCACAGAGATGGACACAGTATTTGACAACATCACCTACTACACAGATAGTAAGGTAGTATTGGGGTACATCCATAACCAGTCAAGAAGATTCTATGTCTACGTACACAACAGGATCCAGCGAATCCATCAATCACCTTGTTCTGGTCAGTGGAAGTACGTTCCAACGCACCTCAACCCAGCTGACATCGGGTCAAGAACCGTGACACCAGCTTTGCTTAGCAGCACAACTTGGCTCAAAGGACCAGCCTTTCTCCATGATGCATCTTTGCATTCATCTGAGCTTCAAGAGGCTTACAATCTAATTGACCCTGACACCGACACGGAAGTGCGTCCTCAGGTGGTGACAAGTCTCACTCAGGTTACCAGAGACGTTTTACACCCACAACGCTTTGAGCGTTTCTCTAAGTTCAGCACTCTCCTCACAGCCGTAGCGCACCTCATCCACATAGCTCGTTCCTTTGCCCACTCTACCCAAAAGGGGTGTCAGGGGTGGCACATCTGTCGTCCTACAGAGGAAGGGTTGCTAAGGGCCAAAGTGTGCATTGTGAAGAGCGTCCAGAATGAGTGCTACACAGAGGAGCTTAAGTGCATCAACTTGGGAGCCAACCTTCCATCCTCAAGCAGCCTGTGGAAATTGCACCCCACCACGGACCAAGATCAACTCCTGAGAGTAGGAGGCCGGATTGGACAGTCAGGTCTGAGCGTGAACGAGACTCACCCCATCATCGTTCCTGGCCGACATTATCTCGCAACCCTGCTTGTGTCACACTATCACGAAGCAGTGAAACACCAAGGGAGACATCTAACCGAAGGTGCCATTCGAGCTGCAGGGTTCTGGCTCGTGGGAGCTAAACGCTGCATCAGCAGTCTGCTTCACAGATGTATCACTTGTAGAAAGCTGAAGGGAAAGACCGAACATCAGCAGATGGCAGCCCTGCCAGCAGAACGGCTACAAGTAGCACCTCCTTTCACCTATGTAGGTGTCGACGTCTTTGGACCATGGGACATCGTCTCACGCCGCACAAGAGGAGGAGTCTCCAACTCTAAACGATGGGCTGTGATGTTCTCATGCATGTGTTCAAGGGCAGTTCACATCGAGGTAATTGAGACAATGAGTTCCGGCAGTTTCATCAACGCCTTAAGGAGGTTCTTTGCAGTCAGGGGCCCCGCAAAGCAGATCCGCTCTGACTGCGGAACTAACTTCATTGGCGCCTCCCATGAGCTGGAGATGGACAAGGCCAATCCAGGCTTCAACAGTGTGGAGAAGTACCTGGATACACAGAGCTGCACCTGGGTATTTAACCCGCCCCACGCGTCCCATATGGGCGGCGCGTGGGAACGAATGATTGGCATCGCCCGCCGCATTTTGGACTGCATGCTGCTTGAGCAAAGGAAGTCTCACCTGACACATGAGGTTCTGACTACTCTCATGGCCGAAGTAGCTGCAATCATGAATGCTAGACCGCTCATCCCTGTGTCATCGGATCCGGAATCGCCTCTCATCCTCACCCCAGCAATGCTCCTGACCCTTAAGACAGGGGCTGCACCACCTCCTCCGCCAGGCAGCTTTGAGGAAGCGGACCTCGTCAGAGAGGAGTGGAAGCGGGTTCAGGGCCTAGCAGACATGTTTTGGAACAAATGGAAACACGAATACCTCAAGACATTACAGCTTCGGCACAAGTGGCAAGGAAAACGGCCAAGCCTCCAGGAAGGAGACATCGTCCTCCTGAAAGACAATCAGGCAAAGAGAAATCAATGGCCTATGAGCATCATCACAAAAACCTTTCCAGGGGAAGATGGATTGGTTCGGAAAGTTGAAGTAGAAGTCGTCAAGGATGGAACCAGGAAGACTTTCTCCCGACCCGTTACAGAAGTGGTTCTTCTTTTTTCTCCAAAGACTGATTCTGTTAAGTAATGTGGGTTCTCTAAAGACCCCAAGCGGGGAGTGTCATGCCGCCTGAAAATATAGTTAATATTATGTTTTAAGGTGTTAGTTTATCTCAGCTGTACAGTTTATTTGTGTACTCTGTAACCATAGCACCCACTAGTGCATTCTGGGAAACACAGGAAGTAGGAAGCAGTCATGCAGTGATCAGCTACATGCGATCTCGCAGCAGTCTCCAGCTTTCTTTCCTCGCCTTTCTTTTCTCCCTTCGGCTCAGGCAACGTCTGTGAGTATTTTATTGTGTAACATTGAGTTATAAGTTACAGTATTTATTGTTGTTCATCATTAAGGCAGCTAAGATGATAATTAGCATGAGCAAGCCTAGTTAGCTTCATTAGCCCCATTGTGTTAATATATGCTAGGCTTAGTTAGCTCTAGCTTGCTACGCTGTTGTTAGCATGGGAATTTAATTGTATTTTGTATACTGTGTTGCAGTTTCACAATATGCCAAGTAAAACTTCATGGAAATGAACCATCGGTCTCCTGGAGTTTCTTCGGTGTGTTTAAGCTGAGTGGAACCTAGTCCATGACAGAAATGTATTGAAGCACATTAAAGATGATAGATTCTGGGTATAACTCATTAAACTTTTTACACCAATTTGATTTCAATGCACACCAAGCGAAAACAAAGGGTTTTCTCACTTTTTTGATTAACTATGATATTCACGACTGTGAGGTGTTAGTTAAAACATTCCTCCAGAACAGAAGGCAGTAACACCATTTAATAACAGCTAAATTCTTCTGGGAATCATATGCAGACAATAAGGATGACTGTACAGACATCAGTATTGCGCGCTGAGGGAAGTGATCGTTTCAGTGGGGATGACCTTTCCTCTGCTTACTCAGTCGTACCGTCATCTCCCTATCAGTGTGGAAAATACACACCCGTTGAAAAAAAAAAACTGAACTGAAACTTGAGGATTGTTAAACCTTCCTATCAATTACATGGCACTTATGACAACATACTGTTAAAAGTTTTGAAAAAAGCACATTTTGGCTACAATTCAGAATGAAAGCAGGGTTGCACTGAATGGTGGTGTTCCACTTCACATAAAAAGAAAACTTACAACACAACCATCAATCAACACAACCACTAATCTTCACTGGTGTTGAACGGATGCTAAAGTTTCATACAGAAAAGAAGAAACACCCACAGAGTGCTTTAACTTTCCCAAGTGAGATTCACTGACGTTCATAACAACGTCTCGGCCGTAAAGGTCTTCTCAGGCCTCCTTCAAGTCTTTGTAAGGATAAAACTCTCCAAGGGGTGTGAGCCATCGTGAGAAGACCAAAGAGACAGGAAGTCCTCCCTCTAAATCTGACCCCTCTGGGGGGTTGGAGGGATAGCTAGAGGGTGACCTCAGCCACCCACCGGACCAGGAGCCCACCCTCTCCTAATAACTCTAGGCAAAGCTATGGTACAATCCCACAAAGACATGCATGCATGCACACACACACTCACAAACACACATACACGTGCAAACATACACACATACACAGACATACACACATATACACAGAGACACACACACACACACACACACACACACATAACTGTCACTTTCGTGAACTGTTGTAAATTTCTGCAGACCTAAACTTCTCACTGACATGTGTGCTAACAACAAGAAAAAAACCCCCAAAAAACAGTGGTCTGTCCTCTCACTGTCTTCCTCTTTTATCTAAACACAGCACATATCAGTAAATTACAGCTATAACTTGACCTGTCCTTGCAAGTCCGCACAAAGTTTAAAGCACACAAAAGTACTTTCCGAAATCTCGCTTGCCATAAGTGTTGAGATATTAAGGCAGCTGTGAAATATGAGTGTGCCGTACGTACAGAGTGCTGTACGCACACATTTCTGCTCTGGAGGCGCATTTATTTAGACTCCCTGCTCCACTTCCTGCCAAATTCCTCCACGTCTGCAGCAATGTAAACGTTCTCACTGGCCTCACTGCCTTCCCGGTTAGTTTTCACAGCGAGACCTCAGACCACTTAATTTAATTTAAAGGTCAGCACTTGACTGCACTGCCTTGGGGTAAAGTAAATGCAAAGGTTAGTAAGTGAGAGCTGGACCTCGTGTGAAAAAAGTCAGATATAGGGTCTATACGCTCCCCTTTAACTGAACATCAGTGAGAAACCACCAATTCAGGCCCTGAGTTTCTTCACTCACAGATGACAGTATGCATATGTGGAAGATGCTTTCAGAGTGACTGATTGTCCCCATGCTTGTGGTTCTCACTTCTGAGTCACATAGAATGCTTTCAGCAGCTGTCACCCGTTACTGTAGTGATGTCTTCGGAGTTCTGAGTGACCCCAGGGTTCTATGCATTTGCATGCATCTTCCTGTCATTGATGTGGTTGTACAGGAAAGACAGGAGGAATCAGGGCATTGGGGGGGAGTTATTTATGCTCGCGCTAACACGCTTGATAACTCAGAGCAACTGCCGGGACATTATGTACCTGTAGCGCGCTGACAACTAGAGAAACAGCTGTTGTGTACTTGCTGAGAGGAAGGTGAACTCACTGCTGTGTTCTCACTGAGAGGACCAGTGAAAATCAACCCATGAGCCGAAACTGTTGAGGCGAAAGGGAAAAATGCTACTCATTCTTTTGTGTGAAGCAGCCCAGTGTTTCAGTATGGTAATCCATTAAGAATGTTGATGTAATAATTGTTTATTCTGCAGGGAAGCTTGACTTTCTCGAACCATGAGTGAGGACACCAAGGAATATACTTTTGAACAACTCCATCACAACAGCACTCAACAACCGAATGTAAATCTGTTACAATTTCCTCGTACGTGTTTATTTAACTGCAGAGCTATGTAGCCGTTTTAATTCACTGTGTTTATGCCTTTGCGTCTTCAAACAAAGAAACACTTAAGCTTCTCTTTTAAACTTGAATCAGCATGCGTCCTGGTGTGACTCAGAACTCCCTCGGAGAAGATGGCATATCTGGCTTAAAAGCACCCACTCTGTTCGATACTATTTACAGTGTATCTGACTGTATAAAGTGGCTGGGGGGGGTGGGGGTGGGGGGGGTCAGCTCTGTGTTGGAGCAGGCTGTGAGATGGAGAATATGGCTCAGTGATTCCACAGTACTCTGCAGTACAGAGCTCCTATTGGTTAAGAGGCTGGCAGGGGAAAGATGGTTGATGTCATGTAGCGTTTTGGGTGCAGGGTGCGAGCGCTGGGTCAAGGAGCCCCTCTGAGCTCCGACTCCCAGGATTTCCTGCCTGGCGCAGGTCCATCGCTGAGGAATGTGGCCGTGGAAACGTCAGGGTCATACGGCCGTTTGGTGACAGAGGGAGCAGGATGTAGCCAGAAACGCAGCCCCCTGCAACATTCAAAAAGCGACAAACCACTTAGCAGCAGCGTCTCCTTTCAGCTGGCGAAGTGGATGGTCGTTGCCCAAACCCCATTTTAAAATACAGTGTGATTTTTAAAAACACACATGACAATGCACACACAGCACAAACACAATGGACTATAAACAAGAGAATTTTTACTGAGCGCTTTTTAGTATAAACAAGGATAAAAACTAACCCCCTTTTTATAACCACTTTATAGTGACATTTTTGTTTCATTAGAGGGAAAAACACTAATGATTCGACACACAATTATTTTGTTCATGTGGTCAGAATTAGATAAAAATGTCATTAGAATGAAAAGTATTAAGTGGTTAAAATGTGATTGGACATCTGATGATGTCACAATAGAAAGCAATCAGTTCACTGAATACCAATAGCCGTGGCATTCTTTTATGATGTGACAATTATCAATTTTCCATCATAACAAATTAACCGGATGCCAATACATTAGTCAGTACTTAACCATGAATATTCCAAGACAGTTTCTTTCTTGGTAATAAATAAATAAATAAATACATTTAAATTCCATTTACACCCACAACAAAGATAGATAATAATAGTTTACAAGAAAAACGGTTAAGAATTTTATGACTGAGGCATAGCTAACATTCGTCAAATAGTTTGTGTCTGTGAAAAATCACCGTGGAGCAACCAGGCTGGTTCTATTCAGCATGACCTATGCACAGCTATTTAATGGGGCCTAGCCTAGGATTCCTTCAGATTCCGCTTTCCTATCCTGTTCTTACTCAGAGCCACACCCTAACTCCACAGCCAATCAGGGTGTCACTCACTGCATGCCGTGTCAGAGGCGGGGCACGAAGATCCTTCCTCACCCCTCCCCTATGAAAGTGTCTCGCCTGGCTGTGTGATACCAGTGTTCATTTACATGTCTGATCGGCCGTGTTTAAGACACCATTTACACCTTCTTCAGGAGAAGCTTGTTACTGCTGTGTCTTTACCGCTGAGCTGGTGACAGCGCAGGGTAAAAATAATGGCCTGGGTCAGGGGGCTTTGTAGGAGGGAATATTTCAACTGTCAAAAACGTAAAAGACGATGACAGACTCATGCCAGCGCTGCTACACCACCAACCCTCCGACAAAAGGTGCCAAGGTTTGCACCTCGGCTTGTCTCTTTGGTTGAGGCGCACCGAGAGAGCACCTCGCTGCCTCGCTGGCAGAGGTGTGGGCCTCGTCACTCCACTCTCACCCTCAGGAAAGTGTTGAGGCTCCTGTCTCTGTTTTGACACGGTTTGCCATTAGTGCAGAGCCGGCGTCTGGGGTGGTAATTAATGTGTCAGAGAGCGGTTATTTATACAGAAATGTGAGCCGAGGTGCTACCTGTCATTTATTGTATGCGGTTCTCTGAGGAGCAGCACGCCATCTTCCCTTTAACGGCTTGCGGTGATTACACACAGGGATGAGTAAAACTGTGGCACACAGCTACCTACATCTCATTATTCTCCCACACTTCCTGTCTGTACAAGGGCAAACAGCAGCTAATGACATCCATAAATGATATAATTATATGTATGATTAATGGTTTAAATGCTCTGACTGAGGAGAGAATGGAAAACAGCAAAACTATATTTACAATCTCATCGTCCATGTTGTGGCTTGGTTCAGTGAAACACCCCTCTTACACGTCAGTCATTTCTGAAGTTGTCTGTAGCATCCATATTTTTCAGGTCATTTTCCATGTGACAGCGACTGGCTGTGTAGGAAGCGTTGTTGTCCACGTCTCCTGTGTTAATGAACAGGCTCTGTGGTGTCTGGGAGGCACGGACAGTGAGTTTGCAGAGATGGACTGTCACAGGGAGGCCCAGAACAGCAGAGCCCTCCCCCACAGACACTGCCTGTGTGGTCAGCTGGATCACATCAGCAAAGCCAGGTCACTGTGCGGGGGCATTGGCTGGAGATGCCGGTGTGGATCTCAGAGCGAAGGCTTCGCGTTGCTTCCTCTTTCGGTTCTTAACGCTTAACGCTGGCTGTCAAAGCCACGCCTCTGTGACCTCACATCAGGTGAGCACTTTCTGCAGGGAGGGGGGGATGGAGGGGCAAACCTACAAACACAGGGCTGGTTCTGGGCCTTAGTCCCTGAGCCTGTCTCAGAGTGAACCTGCGGACTGCAGCGTGTCAGGAAGCGGTGTGAAAACAAAACCACCTCCTTACTCCATACTCCGGCCAGAAGCAGATGGGCCCCCCCCCCATGAGCCCGGTTCTGCTCAAGGTTTCTTCCTGATAGGGAGTTTTTCCTTGCCACTGTTGCCTTAGGCTTGCTCTCAGGGGGTCTCAGGCCTGGGAACAATGTAAAGCTGCTTTGTGACAACTTGTGTTGTAAAAAGCGCTATACAAATAAAAATGAATTGAATTGAATTGAATACTGATATCCTCAAACTCTAAATGCACAGAGGACAAATGGTACTACAGATACTTTGTTGGTAGATGTTGAAATGGAAGATGATTTCTGAGGAGCACATAGGGTTCTGACACAGCGGTGCTGTTAGGGCTGGATGCTCCTGTGATTTAAACAGTGACCAGAGCTCCATGGCCGCAGTGAGAAAGGAGCGGTGGTGATGAACGTCTCTGAGGACATCGTTTCACAGCGATGCGTCACCAGGACAGCAGTCCCAGCTCCAATCTGAGCAACAGCACTAAAAATACCCCCCACCCCCTTCCCCCCAGTGAAAAAATAAATCTCTTTAAAACTCTCTCAGGAGGCTCGCAAAAGATTTTGATGAAAACCTGTAAATGTGTCACTGGTGTTTCAAGGGAATGCAGGAGAATTACAGTATCCGGCCTACTACACTGTAAGCAGTGAGGCGAGTTTTAGAATAGCTCGCCAGTGATTGTCGCATAACTGTTAGAGTGGAAAAGTGGAGTGAGGAAAACTGGAGAGTTCAAGCGTCCATTCCAGTGAACTCCATCCAGCTCCAAAGAAATTACCGGCTCCTTGGCTTTGGTTCTGTGTCTTGGTGTACATTACTTCATATTCTGCAGGCTCTGTTTTGCTTGTAACTGGGATGAGCAGCCCGACGGAATGGAATTCACACCCATTCTGCAGAAAAACGCACCGCGTCTGGCTTAAGGCAGGATGAGGTGTCGCTGAGAACATTCCTGACCGAGCTCCTGATTGTTCTCCTTTCCTGTCCTTGTTAGGGCGCTTGCTGGACGCGGTGAGCGCATTGTACGGCGCATTGTACGCTGCATTTTTTTCAGTGCATTGTAAGGCGATG
The DNA here is from genome assembly GCF_013368585.1 of Megalops cyprinoides. Lineage (NCBI taxonomy): Eukaryota > Metazoa > Chordata > Actinopteri > Elopiformes > Megalopidae > Megalops > Megalops cyprinoides. The sequence continues at coordinate 35,551,898 of NC_050593.1, forward strand.
TTGTTTACCGGGATCTGTGTGTATGTCTGCACAGTATCTGCATCCTGATCTGCCCTGCAGCCCCCACAGCCCATTCCCTGCAGCACACACACACACACACACACACACACACACAGGAGCTCCACTCGGAGGAGGAGAAAAAAAAGGCGGTAAAATAAGCATTAGTAGAAACACTAGAGCCTCTGCTGGAGATCTAATCTCACCCTCCTCCCCACAGTAAGTGGCGGCATTGTTATGACTTTCCTCCACCAAAAATGTCCTTCGCTAACAGAATCTGGAGGGTGCCAAAGCTGAAGTGGAGTGAACAGGCTAAACATAGCAGCTTTTTCCTCCAGAAATGAGGCAGACTTGTTTTTTGATGCAAAGTGAACCCCATCTTGATTGGTTTCTGAATTATTTGGCTCTGGGATGAGGTCACTACAACCTTTTGGCAAAAAATCTCTCTCTTCTGGCTAATGCATTTTCTGTTTGTAGAGAAGCTGGCCGCCATTTCTCTCATAAATGAGCCAAAAACAAAAGGTTAAAAACCAGTAATTTATTTTAAAACCAGACAAAGAAACCAGCCTATGCAAGCCCACAGCAGGGACAGGGTGAGTCTCTCCCCTACTCTGCAGCCACACCTGTATTTAGTCAGGCCTCAATCGGTAAGGTGTGGCTCGTCATCCAATAAGCTGGTCCTCATACAAAGTAACACAGGCACACACAATCAATTAACAATTAGCATTTGGATACTAAGGGAGAGGTGGTGAAGGCTCTCCTTCACACTGTTCAACTTGATGCTTTCATGACATATTGTACATAATGATTTATTCAGTTTTTGGCCCATACCTAATGAGCTTTACACCAAATCCCAAAGTTATGTTACAACTAGGCGACAGTAGCCCTGCACAGTCAACCACAGGAAACCACGATGAATCCCAGTTTCCTCCAGGGAATGCTCTTGCATTGGCAAAGCCATTCCCCAACGGCACCAGAAATGTAGAATGAAGCACCAAACCCCTTGTGTACTGGTGACTGATTCCGCCAGTAGATGGCGGTTTCACCCGCGCCTGTGTCAGCTCTCGCTGCCCAGGTCCGCCTCTGTGGAAACACATGCTCTTTCAGCTCCTCTTACAGCTCCCCACAGCCTGATGGGACCCGGCTGCTTTCACTCAAACTCGAAAGCGGGGCTGAGAAGCTAATTCCCCCCGGAGCCCGGGTGATTTATCTGCCTGTGAGTTCTCAGGATGGCTTGCTTCTCTAACTCGTGGAAGAGCGGCTAACAGGCTCCAGGTCTTAACTGAATCATCCTCATTAAGCCGAACGCCTGAGTGTCTGAACCCCGGCTGCAAGTCCAAAGATGGCTTTGTTCTGAGACCTCAGCGGAGAGTGTTTACAGTGGGGAGATAAATATGGAGAGTGTGACAATGAGAGCTACCAGTGAGGCAAAGCACTCACACACACGCCAGCACACGCTGGTCACAGCGCTGATGATGCTTATGAAACACAATCATTAGCAATCACGGTAATTCCGCTGTAGCCCCTAACTGCACCCAAATGTAAATGCTGCTAACGGAGAGGAACGAAACCTTCATGAGCAAGTGAGTATGTACACATGACTGTCACTGAAGCCATCGCCCTGAGAGGTGTTACCAGGTTTTGGAGAAGTAAGACTTGCAGCTATTATTGTGACTGACTGTATTTTCCCCGGAACGCGTAGTGCTCTGTGGGCTGCCTATGTGTTTTCCAGGGTAACATCAGGTTTGCTTATTAAAAGCAATACTGTGAACGAGAAGGAGGAATCTGTGCAATGAGGAAAGAAAGGAACGCCCAAACCCATTCTGCCTTTTCTGGGCCAATCAGCTGTCCCCGCTTGGCTGGCCGGTTCTGAGAATCACTCTCTGCTCCCCCTTTCACCTCACAACCTTCCTACATTTCCACCCTGGACTCTCGGTTACCGGCCCTCACAGCTGCGGGCACCCATTCCTGCTTACACCGCGATCTGCCACCCTGCTGCATTCAGACTACGTGGGTCGGCTTCTCTCGTTTGCACTTTTCACCGTGAGAGCGAGAGGTGAAATACGTGTAGCGGGAGTTTTGCCTGTATGTAGACAGGTGCTGTTAAACTCCGCTGAAATGCGCCACGTTCTTGCACTCAGACCCCACTGCATCCTACGCCTCTCACCCCAGTGCAAATCCGGTGTGCGAATCTGACAGCTCTGAAAGCTCAGCTGAAGATGGGGCCCGGCTGTGCAGCTTCCTGTCCTCGTGGAGATAAAACTCCCTGCTGTTTTTTTTTTTCAAGTCATCTGAGACACTGCGCCTTCCTGTCATCCCTTCCTGAAGCGAAACTGTAACCTCCCCCGATATCACGCATCTGCTTTGCTTGTGAATGTTTACGAGCTGATGTCAAAAAAGACAGTGAAGTCTCCTTTGCTTCTGTGTGCTAGTAAATTCTCATACTCTGAGGGTAGATTATACCATTTTAAATAACAATATGCTCATATCTGAACATTTCCAAGAGAGATGGGGTTTCAGTTTAGTGTAATCTTTTTTTGATTTATCCCGAAAAACCTCTTTATGAAGCCTTTGGCCTGTCTATATATTTTCTTATGAGACTGTAGTTTTACCGTAGAGTTGTGGAGTGTGGGGTTTTGACAATTGTTTGAGCTGGTTTGTATATCAACCTATCAATTTCTTTAAATTTCATTACATTCCAAAAACCAAATTACTCTGCTGTTGAAATCTCTTAATTAATTGCCAGACGAAGCTAGTGACAGCCAGCCTGACATCCTGGCGGGCCTGAACGGACTGGTTGTTCAGGCTGTGAGGAGTGGAAGAAGGGTCGGAGCGGAACTCCACCCTGAGGATGTGAGGCCTTGTGTTTGAACAGGAAGAGAATCACCATGGAGAACAAACACAAGGCCCAGGCCCTGCAGCTTGCTGACACTGCAGACACCACATGCATGAAGCATTTAGACAAAGCTCCTGTGTGGTTTTAGACACCCTTCAGGTTAAAATAATTAGGGAAGCGGATCAGCCAGCTGCTTTGTGACTGTCCGGTGACCGATACTGAAACCCAGCTGAGAAATCTAAAGGTCTCTGACATTGAGGCTCTTTATTGGACTTGTCCCAAATCCAACGGTAACAAATTTAAAACAGTTAGGGAAGCAGGGGCCTGATCTTCACAGTGGCCATTGAAAAATAACTGCAGTATTATCTTACTCATGGTGCTCCCTGGATTAGCCAATAATAAAGAGTGCATATCATCTCTGCAGAACATGAGTGGTGAGATGCATAGAGGCCATTTAGCACCAACATCCTGTACCACCAACAGCCCCCACAACCCAGACGAACCTTAGTCAAAGGTCAACAATACTTTCATTGCATTACATTATTGGCATTTAGCAGACGCTCTTATCCAGAGCAACTTACACAGGTCACAGTTTTTAAATGTTATCCATTTATACAGCTGGATATTTACTGAGGCCATTCTGGGTTTAGTACCTTGCCCAAGGGTACAGAAGCAGTGTCCCAGTGGGGAATCGAACCAGAAACCTTTTGGTTATGAGCCCTGCTCCTTACCACTATACTACACTACACTACATGACTTATAATTCTGTTCACTACGACATCAGAGCCCCTCTGAATATTAGGAACGTGGCAGAAAAATCATTCCCTCTGTTCCAGGGTAAAGTGCTGGGGGTTCTTGCCATCAGGAAGCACATGTAACGTAAAGAGGGTCTTAATTAGAGGTGACGCAGCGATTGAACAGAGTCACCCCTGGTCTCAGCCTGTGTGGGTGGGAGGAGCCTAGGCCTGGCTCCCCGAGTCTGACTCCCCCCAAACCCCCCCCCCCGCGTGGCCCTTCTGCTGACAGCCCCAGCCAGAGCACTGAGCGCACTCAGTCCTCTCCCTCTCCAGATGGCAGTGGGAATCAGCTGCAGGCGAGGCCCACAGTCCCGCTGCTGCACCCTCTCTCCCCGTCAGAGCGAGGGGGGTTCATCCTCTCTCCCCGTCAGAGCGAGGGGGGTTCATCCTCTCTCCCCATCAGACTGAGGGGCGCGGGTTCATCCTCTCTCCCCGTCAGAGCGAGGGGGGTTCATCCTCTCTCCCCATCAGACTGAGGGGCGCGGGTTCATCCTCTCTCCCCGTCAGAGCGAGGGGCGTGGGTTCATCCTCTCTCCCCGTCAGAGCGAGGGGCGTGGGTTCATCCTCTCTCCCCATCAGACTGAGGGGCGTGGGTTCATCCTCTCTCCCCATCAGACTGAGGGGCGCGGGGTCATCCTCTCTCCCCGTCAGAGCGAGGGGGGTTCATCCTCTCTCCCCGTCAGAGCGAGGGGGGTTCACCCTCTCTCCCCGTCAGAGCGAGGGGCGCGGGTTCATCCTCTCTCCCCATCAGACTGAGGGGCGCCGGGTCATCCTCTCTCCCCGTCAGAGCGAGGGGGGTTCATCCTCTCTCCCCATCAGACTGAGGGGCGCGGGTTCATCCTCTCTCCCCATCAGACTGAGGGGCGTGGGTTCATCCTCTCTCCCCATCAGACTGAGGGGCGCGGGGTCATCCTCTCTCCCCGTCAGAGCGAGGGGGGTTCATCCTCTCTCCCCGTCAGAGCGAGGGGGGTTCACCCTCTCTCCCCGTCAGAGCGAGGGGCGCGGGTTCATCCTCTCTCCCCGTCAGAGCGAGGGGGGTTCATCCTCTCTCCCCATCAGACTGAGGGGCGTGGGTTCATCCTCTCTCCCCATCAGACTGAGGGGCGCGGGTTCATCCTCTCTCCCCATCAGACTGAGGGGCGTGGGTTCATCCTCTCTCCCCATCAGACTGAGGGGCGCGGGGTCATCCTCTCTCCCCGTCAGAGCGAGGGGGGTTCATCCTCTCTCCCCGTCAGAGCGAGGGGGGTTCACCCTCTCTCCCCGTCAGAGCGAGGGGCGCGGGTTCATCCTCTCTCCCCATCAGACTGAGGGGCGTGGGTTCACCCTCCCCGACGGGAAGTCACACATCACGTCAGTGTGGAAGGAGTTGCTCCCTGTAAACTGCACAGTGAGACAGCTTCAGGAGAACCACACTGTTCTCAAGCATTCTGTTTAAGAAAATACTCTCAAAATACTTGCAGATCATCTCAAACCCCTTTCATTCAATACACACACACACACAGTCACATGTACATGCACACACACACAGGAACATGCAGTCACACACATACACACACATTTTTACTCAGAGATTACATCCATACAGCTTACTATACACAAAAGGTATAATGTTTAAAACAAGTGGATTTGTTGCTTGAAACTCAGGTGACAGAAGCAGGCCATGGAGAACGGATGGCACATCTTCAATAATCAAGGACAGTTTGTGCTCTAACTTAAAACTGAGCCCAGGACAATGATCCAAAGTGTCTGTTGTGGAAGAATATCCTGTTGTTGTCTGACTGCTAAATTGTTATAAAAATAGCAATACTGTTATAAAAATAACACAGGCTGTTTGAGCCATTTTGTTTGTGGGGTGAATGTAAGACTGCAGCGCCATCTGCAGTTTGATTCAAACTTTGTTTCTAAAAAATTTCTACACTCAGTGTAGAGCCAAGGGTGTACCAATTCAAAACTGTATGGATCTTGTGTGTGTGTGTGTGTGTGTGTGTGTGTGGGGGGGGGGGGGGGATAGTAAGCCACAACACAGGCAAGAAAGAGGTTGTGTGGGAATGGAAGTTGCGTTTAGTAAGCAGGCACTTAAAGATGGCAACATAACTCCTAACACTTGACAGCACTGTGGCGTCTGCTCTGTATCCCCCAGCAACCTCAATATGTCACTGGAAAACATTCTGGCCTGCAAATTCCTCCTCTCCAACATCAGAAGAATCTGTTCTCTCCTCAGCTCCTGATCCAGACCGTGCTGCTCTCAGGCCTGGACTGTGCTAATCTCCCTCCACCAACTGCCAGCAACAGGCCACATCTGCTTCACAACACTGGTGCTGGCCAACCAGGAGTCAATGGGAGTGACTCTTCAATATATACTGACGATTATAATACTTTACTATCTGGCTCCTGGCTCTGCAATATTGAGATTCCTGGCCCTGAATAATTACACTGAAGCACTGTTGATCATGGACATTATTATATGCACTTTTGTAGCTAGCTTGTGTTTCACTGCAAGTAAATCTGGGTAAGAGGGTCTGACAGTTGATTAAATATACATACAGACTCAACCCCCAAAACCTTCTATATTCTCATTATGCACTGGATAATGGCAAACGCGGTTACAATTTCAAAGATTTTAAACTGTTATGCTGAAACACCTTTGTTTAAAATCTTGCTCTGTCACCAGATATTTTTTTCTTGATAAACAAGCGAAATCTGTGCAATCCCAGCCACCAGCCGTCACCGAAGGGCTCCCCCTACTATTCCCCCCCACCCACCCAGTACAGCATTCCCAAACCCCGCAGAGATTAATCTGCGCCCCACATCATCTTAATTATCTCCGTGTTTGCCTCTTGTAAAGGCAATAACACCGTGGGGAGCCACTCCTCCGAGACCCGCCGAAGCACCCTCTGCCTGATCTCTCTGCCAGATATATCCAGCCTCTCGCTAATTATAAAATAAAACACTTGAATTAAAGTTAAAGTTGGACGCTTCCATCTACTTACACATCGCATTAAATTTAATATTCTTAGAGTGGCACAGGGAATCTGGAAAGTGTACAGATATTGGTGTAAATGACAGTATAGTTTATGATTCAGCAAATAAAATTTTCTAAAATGGTTTTGTAACACTTGGCAACAACAAAGTCGGCAATCATTTTCCTGCCAGTAGTACCACAGACGCGGAAGAAATGAGCAGTCTGATAGGCTGGGCGGCTTCCATCAGGGCCGCCTGAGTCTCCGGACTTCCAGCGAGAGGAGAACACGGTCCCGAAACTCATTTTTTACCCTGACAGGACCTTCAGTATTTCCTCCGTCAACATTAATCAAAGATCTCGCCGTGAGCTCTCGGAAGGGAAATTCTCCGCACAAAGGGCAGAGGTGGGGGACCAGGGGAGCGATGCGGTCCTCGGCTGAATTGGGCCGCCGTCATCACTCACGCCGCTTCGCGGGATTGCGAACACGTGGGCCGCCTCGATCCCGTCCTGCTCCCGTGACTCCGGAATGGATGCTGAGCAAGACCGGCATCAGCGTTTCCTTCCCCCGGTCCGCACAGGGCTCTCTGCCGCCTCCTGCTCCGGCGCTGTCCGCACACGTCCTGATTTAACAGCCTCTACGAAGAATTCTCTGTTTTATTTTATCTTTAATTCGAAGACCATCCTTTGTGCACTTTATTCACCCGAGGATACTGGCCCGTAAACGCCAGACATTTGAGCAGTTTTTTTGCATCACAACAATTAACTACTCAAGTAATTGTAGGCCAGACTGATAAATGCTGGCGTCAATGGGGACCCATAAACATTTTGTCCCGGGGGGCTCCAAATATTGTGCTGCTAATGCAACATTCCAGTGAGTTTTTGGAGGCAGTTTCAGTAAAACAGTTAGCCTTCACCTGTTGAGGAATGCACATTTTGAGAGTGTACTGGCATAGACTTCTGTTCGTTTGCAGTCTGGTTCTTTAAAAAGTCTTGGCAGCTATATCATTTGAAAAATAACAATAAAATAAACAAGTTATAGGAACTAATTACACAAAAGGCAAGGGTGTGTCTCACTATTGATTAAACTTAAGTCTGCATGTTAAACATTCTCCAAGGCTTTTAATCGCCTCCTGTAACCACGTACCGATACCTCTATAGCGTGATATGTCAACACATTGATTACCCAAAATGACCAGCCATACACTTCATTTGTATGCACACCAATTCAAAATAAACATTATTATTGTTGTTTTATTGTTGCGTTATAATAATACGTTCGTGTTAGGCTGTAACATTGAGATCTCGTCCGATTCAGTTTTGCAATGGTGATATTATGTTACGCGGGTGACACCTAGCGATCGCACCTAAAATAGCAGCTGTTCTGAAATCGCAAACTTTCTTTCTGATTTTGACACCAATAACTGTCCATACTACTGACCGAAGAACATTTACAGAGAGCCATACTGTTTTTTAACCAGGCAGAAGACTTTCCTGGGTAGCGTGCAGAGCGCGGTTTCATTTTAAATGTTGCTCCAGTGACCCTGGCACGTGTAAAATGCTCGCAATATGTTCAGCCTCGATGTACCATAATACGCACGTAATTTACTATACATCTTTAATCTGACCAAATATCTGTTGGCATTTGTTTTATATGAGTAAACTCTGGTTAATTAAAGACTCTTATTCTGGAATAATACAGCACCTGTAACTCTAGGGTTTACGATGCTTGGAATCCGATCGCGGCCCAGTCCTTCAGTTGAGCTCCCCACTGTATAATAAGGCAATTAGTTCACACGCCAGTGCTTTAATTCGTTTTCAATACAACACAGATATATTTCTGCAGCAGCATAGTACTCCTGACCATGCATAAGTTGATAAAGTGTTTTACTGGCGTATTCTTTGGCAGGCTAATTATAAAGTTGATTCCACATCTCGCATATTTGTGCAGGTTACGGTTTATGTTTTGTAAAATGTTATTTTACGATATTCTTTCTGTCGTATTTCTTATGCCATATTCCCAATATGTGCGATGGAAAATAATTTGTCTTTAAGTGTTTTTTTTTTTTTGCGTCCATCGTCTCTGGTTTAAACAGAATATTTTCATACCATGTGGTCATTTAGTTCTTTCATTTATTTCATCTGCATTCCCATCAAATCATCTTAGTCACTTTGTCTCCCTCATGTGGTAACATCGAATGTCCCTTTCACACAGTTATTCACCGTCAAGTTCTCATTTCCCGCTCCTTTCTACAATCATTGTCATAGATTTGAACCACATGGTCATTTGTAATATGGTAATTTTACCAGATTTTCATTCTCTTAATTGCTACCTGAAATTTCAGCCGATACTTCAATTACAAATACTTGGCAAGGAGAGTTCACTTCACAGTTAGAATAGGGCATGTACAAATTATTGCCTGTTAAAACCATAATGTGTCAGTTTGACTTGGATGTCAAGCATTTCCACTTTAGAGACAGAAGAACGCTTTCCTCCTCTGAACCGAGAGATAGAGCTGCAACATCATTGTCATACAATACCTCTGTAATCCGACCCAACCTTTACCAACGAAGACAGCACTACGTTAGACCAAGGATGTGAACGCAGGTGCGAGACAAGTGCTAGAAACACTTCAAAAGTGTGGGGGTACATAGCGTGGACAAAACAGCCAGATGCACATAAATATAGATTCCTCCCACAGGTCATATCCCACAGGCTTTCCCAGAATTCTCCAGCAACAGGTGAACCCAGGTGACCCCTCTGTCATGTGACTGGGATGGGATGTCTTCTGATGGACCCCTGCCGGCTCCACACTCCTCTCTTGCATTTCGAGGTACAGCTGAGGGGAAGAGCACAGCACTCGCAGGGGGGTGTCTCCCTGCCAATCACAAACACGCCACTAAAACCTCTCTCAGTGCACTGGTTAACCAGAGGAGGAGCTTTATTCTGTTGTCCTCCAGAGGATTATAGTGATATATATATATTTTTAGACAATACAAAAAGAGCCATGATACATCCCGAGCACCGAAAGAAACACGTCACTGTTTCTGCATGTCTGTTTGGGAGTAATAAAGTTAACAGATTTTGGATGTTTATCAAAACGTTTTTTTTTTTTTTGGAGCTGAAGTGGTGCTTATGCAACAGTCAGTCTCAATCATGTCATGGTCAGTTGATGAATTAATCAGCCTGACAGCTGAGAGGCTTGCTGAATAATCACACGCTGTGGGTTTCTGAGAACAGCTGGCTGTACGCATGAACAGCGGCGTTTCTTTTGATGCACACTGTATGAAACACTCAACATGCAACACTCAACATAAAAGGTCATATAAGTGTCCAAATCCCATATAAATCACACAAAAGCTCAGCATCTTATATGTATATGTATATTATATATACAAATGGAATTTAAATGTATGCAATGTTTGAAGCGGTAGGGAAGGCACAGGTTAACTTAAAAACAGTGTTTGCAAACGCAGTAAAAGCTACACAAGGCTGCTCCTTTTCCTTCTACAGCAGTCAGACAGGAATATGTAGCACAGGCAAGGAAGCCTGCTGATTTAGGGTAGTGTACTGCTCACAAACGCTCCCCATTCATCACGGGACCGAAGCAGGACTCACAGCACCGAGGGCAGTACTGTAGGACACTGTAAAAGGAAAAGGATGCCGTAGGATGACAGCCTCCGTTCTCAGACCTGATTTTACAGCTCAGAATTTTTTTTTTTTTTTTTTAAATTAAGCACAAACACACCCAAAGCACCTGGAAAATTTAAAGTGACCAGAAGAAAATTCAAAATCTTTTTCTTAAAAAAAAAAAAAAAAAAAATTAAAAATAAATAAAAACTGCAGAGGTAGACATCTACAAGAATACCCATCTGTGAAGAAAACGCTCAGACCAGTACAGTACAGGAAGTGCCTGGGTACAATCTGGCCTACTGTCTGAGGTATTTGCACGGCAGCGGTCAGTGTCAGTCATCCATGAGTTTACACAGCACACCTGGCCCTGGGGGAGGAGTTTATTGTGTTTGGGGATGTTACAGTGGTGACACACCTTCGCTGGGCTACAAAAGCTTCAATGAAATCTCTTCATTACAAACCGACAAAGGTAAAACAGAGTTCACAACAGCATGTACCACATAACTGGAAATGGATCTGGGTTTCATATAAATGACAGGATTCCTAATAATCTACAGCTAGGTTCTTTTTTTTTTTTAAACTTCATACAGATAATGGATTAGGCTAAAATGCACCATAATATTTGGTTGACTTTAGGAACAATTTCCTTATTACATCACAAAATACATTTTTATATCCCAAAGAAGCAAGACTTGCAAGTAGGCATTTATACATAACTAAATCTACAGCTACAAAACTCTACTCCGGCTGCCTTCACCTTCAGGGGTGTCTCGCAGTCTTCCAGGGTAAAAGCACAGAGCAGAATCAGTATAACATGTACACAGAAGTCCGAGTTGTAAAGGCTATAAAGATTTGTTTCACGTTGTAAAGTTGCCTCGGGGATCTTTACACGGCAGCAGGTGGGGGGGCGGGGGTGGTGGGGGGATAAGGGACGGACCCGCGGCTTATGTAGCATATCTCTTGGTCCACTGTCGGGCTATCCTGTCATGTTCCGCTCTGTTGGTCAGGTACTGAGTCGCTATGCTTCCAACCAAGGGATCCGCTGCAGACAGAGAGAACACTTAGAGCACGCAGTGACCACACAGACCTTCAAATAACCTGCTGCACATCTTAAAACTCTTCTGAATGAGATGCTGCACACCTCAAAGATCTTGTAAATAAGATTCTGCATGCCTTTAAGGTCATCTTAAAGCATGCTAGGAGTTATAAACCACAGTGTTATCCGTGTGTTGTCTAATGTCTTTTTAACAGACAGGGGTCATAGGTCAGGGCCGGGCGTGGCTGGCTGACTCCGCTCACCTGGGTTGCAGTCTGTGAGCAGGGAGCAGATGGACAGCAGCACCTTGGAGATGGTGAGGGCGGGGCTCCAGTTGTCCTTCAGGATGTCCAGGCAGATAACGCCCTGGCTGTTGATGTTGCAGTGGTAGATCCTGGTGCGGAACGTCACCTGCGAAAGGGGTGCGCGCGCACGCAGAGAGGTTAGCGCCATCGGCTAAACGCGCTCGCCGTGAGAGAAATCGCTACGGCGACCGGTCAGCATCCCCCCCCCCCACCCCCAACTCGCAGCCGAGACCCTAGGCTTACGGGGTACGGGGGGGGCAACCTCACTGCAGTGTCCAGCACTAACACAGCCTGGCTTCACCACGCCACAGCTGTTTAATTACTCATATAAACACTGTATAAGCGTGTGGTGTAGCTGTAAGGAGAGGTCGCTGGTTCGATACCCCACTGGAGCACTGCTGCTGTACCCTTGGGTAAGGTACTTAACCCAGAATTTGCTCAGTGAATATCCAGCTGTATAAATGGACAACATCTAAAAACTGTGACCTGTGTAAGTCGCTCGCCCCCCCCAGCACTTGTACGCAGATTTAAAAACACGCCTTTATGCGTTTTTTTCCTTCTTTTGTTAATCACTGAACAGCAGAGCCAGTATGAGGCCACGATGAACAAGTTGTTTGTAATTGTAGTCGTGAGCCAGCCAGTCTCAACTTCTAAACATCTCTTATCCTGAGCTGTAAGGGTACATTGTGTCCCCTGATAACAGCTCCTAAAGCGAGCGAGATACTGGCCACTGATCTGCTGGGTTTCTGAAGGCAGCAAACAGGAGCCAAAGTTCAGTGAGACCCTGTGCTGGCTGCTGGGCTCAATGAAAGAGGGTAACTCACATGCTAACTGCAGCGCCTCTGTCTCGCAGAGGCTGCACAGAAGTCACAACCTCGACCGTCACATGACTGCAAAAACCGGCGACCAAAATAGCCCCGCGCTGTGCCGAACAATGCCTTTATTATTGGGAAAACAGGATCAGTGGGAGATACGGCCGAGCACAGCCTGCCAGCAGGACCGAGAGGCAAGGCTGCCCTTTCTGCACCGGTGCTGGCACAACGGCGGGCCCGTGCCACCGAGAGGGGACGCTGCAGCGGGACAGCGCCGCCTAGAGGGCGCGTCATGGCACTACACAGGGAGAGAAACACGGCTGTCTCACTCAGAGACAGAGACCTTCATTACATTACATTACTGTCATGTCACAGATGGCTTACAACTTTATCCATTTATACAGCTGCATGTTCACAGGGGCAAGTGTGGGTTAAGTACCTTGCCCAAGGGTACAACAGCAGTGTCCCTGCTGGGAATCGAACCAGCGACCTCTCGGTTATGAGCCCTGTGCCTTTCCACTATGCTACGCCGCTGCTGTGTTCTTCAAAGCACACTGCCACGCTCTGCTTCCCTCTCCCCCACCGCCACCGCCGGCCTCCTCAGCTCTTCAACAAAGCCAGCCGCCGCTTCTGAGAACACAGACGCCATTCATGCGTTTGCTGCTGATTAAACTGTCCCACACACAGGTTGTTGTACAGCATATTTTATCATGTTGGTAAACGAATATTACAATCTGATTACATCGCCACTCAGGCCGAGACTCCGCGCTCCTACGTGAAGCAGCCCTGCTAGGTTTACTACCTGCTGATTATCCAACGGAACCCAATAAAGCTCCATAAAGGATGAATGCAAATATATCAAGTGGGAATTGTATTTATTAATGCGTTGAGTGCAGGGGGCTGTATTTATGTAATGCCTTCCGTAAACATTTCCAACATTCTTCACATTCATAAACAGTAAATCCCCAATCATTAATTACAGGATTAACCTTGGAGTACCATTTATTATAAAAGCAGTCTTTACCTTGACTGGTTTGTATAACACTGGTAGGTGATTTAAAGATGATACTGCAGTTTATATAACGACAGGGAAAAAAAGACCAGCTCGGAGGCTTGAAATATTCCCCCAGACAGAGGGGGACACTCAGCCTCTAATTAAACAGGAACAGTGTGCCCGTGACTCCTGCTTAATGTCAAAGCGATAAATACACACTGGCATCATTAAGATCATTGGACGTGCATTCAGTTAATTGGTTTTTGCAGGAAGGAGTATTCCCCAGTAGGTAAAACTCTCATCAGACAGAGTCTCATTAGATGAGACAGATAAACAGAAGAAGCGGAGGCAGATATATGTGCTCGGCTCCCACCTGGGACAGCAGTGAAAGGTCCGTAGCAGGCCGCACCTCCTTCGTCTCCCGGTGTTAGTTTTGAGGGCTTAATTCTATTACATCTTGGGTCCTCTATGCCCTTCTCACCCCCTCCCAGCCTTAATCATGCGGTTTGTCCTTTCTCTGTGAAAGGGCAGGCCTCGCTCTATCTGGGGGGAAACGTTCAGAATTAACCCGGGGGAGAGACGACACCTACCTTTGGTGGTTTGAAGGGGTAGTCTGAGGAGAAGGTGATGTCCAAGAAGAAGACTCCACCCTCATAGACTGAGCCAGGAGGACCCAGGATGGTGGACCTCCATTCATATATATTGTCTCCTTTGGGTCCCGCACTGCAAACAGACAAGAGAGACAAAGGAAGAGAGGCAGTTTGGTCTCCAGCGCTTATGCACGCATTTCTCTGTTGAGAACAGCATTTTTTGAGGGAGAGAGCGTTGTCCTGCAGACGCGCTCCAGCATCGGCAGCTAACCTTGAAATCCACCAGCCTTCAGCGCAGCGTTTTCCTTCTCTCTCTTCACAGAGCACAGAGCGCGGCTGAATGCGACGCTCAGTTCAGTCAGCTCCTTTGAAAGGTTTCCGAAACGTCTACACCCACAGAATCACAATCTCACCTCGGCAGGTGCGTGGGCATTGTTACCGCAGAAACACAGAGGAGTCAACTCCAGCCACTTTGCCGAAACAGAAAAAAAAACTAAAAAATTCAGCGAGGCTCAGATCCCATTCACCAGCTGGAGGTGAGTGGTCTGGGTTCCCAGCGAACAGCCTGCCGCGTGTCTGTATGAGAGAGCTGTGGGACTTACAAACACAAGGGAGAATGCTGCCATTGTTGCAGTGAGCAGACACTCCTCAGGCATGTCCAGGACTCGGTAATCTCGAGATTAAAGCCGAGCTTCAGTGATAGAATCAGTGGGTTGGAGCGAAGCTCTTTCAGCTCAGCGCACTTCCCAGCATGAGACGCACAAGCCCGAAAGGACCTCAGCATCTTCAGTAAATATATATGAACAAAGGAAAGTGCAGCATCTATTTATGAGGGGGGGGGCGCAGATGAAAGGCACGTTGTGACACTATATTCCCCAGCATGAACAGGGAATCCTGGGAGAAAGCTGGAGATCACAGCTCCTGGCACTGAGGACACCACTGAGGTGTTAAAGCTGTCACACCTGTTCACCTTTCAGAAGCTTCACTATTTAAAAGAATCTAATGCAGCGTTGATACAACAGCTGCCGTGAACACAGAGATTTTATGCATCGCAGTCCTTTCAAACACAACCTTTTTACGCAGCTATGAAGCAAGAAGGCGTATGCTGCTTATTTCATTCATGGTTTTTTAGTATGAAACATGACACTGCACATCTGTGGGGGAAAAAAAAAGTGTTTTACTGACATTTTTCTGTCAACTGTGACAGTGCTTGCTAGGGAGAGCTACCCAGAGCCCTGCTGGTGCCTGGACAAGGCGCCAAGCTACATACTGACACCCGAGAGCTGCCACCTACAGCCGTCTCACGTTTCTGAGTTACGAGATAAAACTGTGGCACTGTGGTGCTTGTTGACACAAACCTGACCTGTCTTAAAACCAATATGCACTGAGAGCGTGAGGCGCAGACATTATTTTTTTAATGTGACATTAGAAACGACAGGGACAATTCCAGGCATTCACAGGCATCCTGCAGAGCTGATGCTAAAACTAGCCCCCAGAGCCGCTTCCCTGAACAGCTCCGCACGGTACACACAGCACAGCAAGCGACCAGCAGCGCGGCTTTCGCGGAATGGGCTGA
The DNA here is from genome assembly GCF_013368585.1 of Megalops cyprinoides. NCBI lineage: Eukaryota > Metazoa > Chordata > Actinopteri > Elopiformes > Megalopidae > Megalops > Megalops cyprinoides. The sequence goes on from NC_050593.1 coordinate 35,567,434, forward strand.
AGCAGAAATCAAACCTCATAACGGCGTGTTTATTTCCCCAACAGAAAATCCATTCTTCTGATGAATATGAGCCCGCGTCTTACAGAGAGTCCTTGAAACTCATCAGAAGAGAAATATAGACTTGCTTCACTTTTCATTAATAATCAGAGACAAGAGCTCTTTAAACTTGATAAGTTGGTGTGCAGCACCAATTCATTGTGGTCTAATGCATCACGCATTGAGCTGTGGTGTGATGACAGATCAGACACACAGACTGCCACTGTTCGGTCTTATGAAGCTGTCACCACTGTTATCCAATCTAATTCATTCCCTGGTGTTCACCACTGCTTAGTTATTGATTTTATTTTGGTACATTTATTTGCTTAGCAGACGCTCTTATCCAGAGGGAATTACAGAGGTTATAATGCATACATGTTAGCCATTTATACAGCTGGATATTTACTGAGGATATTTACTGGATTACCCTGGTACAACAGCAGTGCTCCAGTGGGGATTCAAACTGACAACCTTTTGGTTATGACCCCGGCTCCTTACCACTACACCGTCCTGCCATCCTTGCATGTTTTTATGTGTAATAATTCCAGAAGTGTCATTGCCTTATGTGAATAGGACACATTGCTTGTTAGAGGTGACTGTCTAGACTCTGGAGGTTATGCTGTTTAAAAAGGATGACCGAGTAAAAACCACAAAACCTATGGGTTTGCTTTCTGTTGCTCTGTCCCTGGGCCAATATTGCATAACCTCTGGCTTCCTCGGTTAGTATGCTATAATCATCTTAAACACGTTTGCAGTGTGAATGCTTCCTGTTTCACACACCAGCTCTGAGCAGAATGCTGTTTAACAAGCACTCGAGCCTTTACTGCCATTTAACGGCAGAGGGAAAACTCTTAACATTAAACCCCCCTGTTTAAATTCCTACACAGGCTCGGAATTTACAGAGGAAAGCACTTTAAAAAGTTAATACAGCATTAATTCTAACACTGACTTCCACAGTCTAAGACCAAATAAAACACACAGAAAACGTTCATATGAGAGCAGAGTGTGTACTCGCCTAACTGATACAGACACTGCATAATCATCTCTTCATTTCTGTTCAAACACACGGTTCCTTGCAGTAATGACATCATTTTGCATTGCATTTTTTTTCTGCTCTCCTAGAGAGGCCTCTGGACATCCACTCTCAGACAAATAAAGCACAATTAGAGCAACCCAGCTTGGCCACATGCCTTTCCTGGAGCACTCTCTCAAACAGCAAAACCGCATGACTGAAAGTGACAAGTAGCATATGAATGGGAAAGACCTGATATTGTCACCTTCTCCGCAGTAAGTAAAAGCTGCTAAATTACGCAATCCCCTCCAAAGCCCAGACTCCAGACCCCAGACAACACTTAGGAGAACATCCAACCCTCCTGCTTTGCAATTTGACTTTAACACCTTTAGGGTAAAGTCTCTTTTTGTACGTTTTTTTTTTTTTTACTTAAATCACAAACAGGTCATCTTCCCTTTAAAGTGGAAATTTCTGGAATTATTATTTTACTAAATTTGTGAATGATAATTGTCATCATGGTTTACTTCAGAAAAAACAGCAACACCAACCCTGGTGATTTTAAGCATAAGGTGATATCTGCCGCTCCTGGCTGGATCTGCTGTGTTGTGGGAAGGGAAACAGCAGGGACTTCATACAGATGCACATCCCACTAAGCATGTGACACTTATCAGTGTAACAGCACAGGACCCACACTCAATGTGTTATCCAACATTATGCTGCTATCAGTGATGTAATACAAGCTGAAACCGACCGCTGAATGGCTATCCGCCCCAGAGCTCCAGGGACTGGCAGAAGAGGTGCTGATTTGGAGACTGCACTCCCTCTGTCTGAGAAAGCTATTATAAAAAGACAGAATACGGCCCTGACAGCTCTCCTGACAAGTGGAGCATAGCCACGATCACCTCTGTAATTACATTTACATAATAAGAACAACTATAATCTCAACTCTTACATTGTCAAATCCTGCTCGATTTATTGCCATAACTAGAGCAATGAAAAGAGCTTCCAGAAGAACAACGTTACTTCTGCATCAAACATACTTCCATAAAGCACTGCCTCCCTTGGAAACACTTCATACAGACGTAACACAAGGGCTTAATTACTGTAGGGACTGTGGCAGCAATCAGGATCGAGGGTGCTTTAGTTTAAAGTATCGTTGCTTTTTTTTTAAAGCATATGAACTACAGTCTGGAAATAAACCCCATCAACTTCATTTCCCATGAACAGTTTCAGCCGTCCAGGGGCGGGTCATCCATAAACTGCTATCATTGACTAGTACTGCACACCTAGCCAATGCTGCAGGACCAGGGGCAGGAAAGCAGGCATGTGAGGAGGCAGCTTCCTTTTGCAGAGGAAATCTGTAGCAGTCTTTTAACAATCTACCAGGGATGAAATAAGCCTGCAAAATGTATTCGGTAAATGCCAAATAATAAAGATTAGCTGCTTAATCTTTAGCAGCAAAAGCTGAGTTCACATACACAATTCACCTGAAACATAATCCACACCATATTGTATTTGTGACTACAGTGACAGTAATTTGCTTCGCAGCGTGACATCCACGCTGATGCGTTATATTGGCGGCTCACCACAAGAATGAACTCATGGGAGTGAGCGGAAAAACAGCTCTGCTGGTGAGAAGCAGAAGCCACACACTCTGCTTCGCACTTCAGAGTCAAACACACACAACAAGGGTGCAGTGGCGGCAGTGTAGCATAGTGGTAAGGAGCAGGGCTTGTAACCAAAAGGTTGCTGGTTCAATTCCTGTACACTGCTGCTGTACCCTTGGGGAAGGTACTTAACCCAGAGTTTCCCCTGTAAATATCCAGTGGTATAAATGGATAACATGTAAAAATTGTAACCTATGCAAGTCGCCCTGGATAATAGCATCTGCCAAATGACACTAATGTAATGAAACACAGGGACACAGGGATGGCAAACTCAGCGACACCAAATCAGACAGTTACACTAATATACAAATGGCTTTGATTGCTTTAAGAAAACTGCTACAAATTTCCAAGAGCATCTATGCAAATGATGCATGATGCAAGGCAGCATGATGTTCTATGCAAATTTGTTAAGTAAAACCTCTCTGCTAACCCAAAAAAAAAAACGCTAGCGCCATCCCCAGCGGAATGCTGAGAATTAGGAAAGCATCACAAACAGAGAGAAGATGCAGTTAAAGAAGGCATTTACAAAAGCCTTCTTTAACTGCATCTGCTTCTGCCTAAAGTCACTGCACACAACTGAAGCCTCTGTTCAGAAGGGAAAAGAAATGTTTGCTTATTACCATTATAAACATACTCTGAATTTACCAAACTGATGGAAATTCTGTTGGTACTGCATTCTGACAAACATCTGCATGTTTTTACACAGCCAGAAAATATTAATGTTTAAAATGCGTGTTGGGTGTAAATGTATGCGTCACACTTGGGAAATGCTACTCCACTGTCATATTCGATTGAGAATATTAGTATAGAAACAGATCTTTTTTTTTATCTCAGAAAGACAGTAATTCAATCCCGCAAGACTGAGCATTCAGCTTTCGCAATCTGTCAGATGAATACACAATCAGAGGTGTATAAAAGCCGGAGCATGATGCTTCTTAAAGAGCATAGTGTCTGCAGTAATGATCTCCTCCATCTACAAGCCTTTGTTCCTCTCACTTAGACAGAATAGCAGGGCTCAACAGGGTTCTTACATTTACAGCCACTCACAAACCCTTTCTGCAATTCTCTCATTAGGAGAACAACTGGCTGCTGGCTGGTGAGCTCTACTACAGAGCTCTACGCTGACATATATCGCCTTAGAAAAGTGATTATATTTCACAATAATAAATGAGGGTGTGATTAATTTAACATTAACATTTATTTCCTCTCTCGTCACAAGTCCCAGAGCTGTTATAATCCACACACACTGCAGGGAAACAAGGCCGATCTGCCACCTGAGAATGTGTGAATATCACACAAACACCAGGGCTTCTGTAATAAAACGCAGATATGAAAAAAAAAAACCAAAATACCTACACATATGCAAACTGACAATGTCCTGCACTCTTCAGATTTGACATTTACACCACAGGAAAACTGCTGGAGGGAGAGGAAGTTTGCTAAAGGAGACTGTGGAAAGGTGTGTATACACACACACATACACACACACACACACACACACACACACACACACACACACACACACACGCATGCATGTTATACTGTATATGTGCCTCTGATGGCGTACACTGAGAGGACTGGTCATAAATTCTGTGCTGTCAGTGTCCACCCTTTGCAGCGTGTTTGTTGTGTATGATTAAAGGCTGACACTCCTGACCTGTCCCTACATTGCATGGCTGTGCTTACCACCTATCCCGCCTGCGTCGTTTATCAGGGCTACTCCCTGGTGCTGGATCAAGGGCAGCAGCGTGGCATAGTGGGAAAGTACAACACTGCCACCGCTGGGGGCAGTGTTGTACCCTCGGGAAAAGGTACTTAACCCAGTAAGTATCCAGCTTTATAAATGGATAACATGTAAAAACTGTAACTTATGCCCTGAACTGCTCTGGGTATTACATGCAAATGCATGCAATCATGCCAGCGCTCAGTAAGTCCTCCCACTTCGGCCTGCTTAAGACTGGCTCTGACTGTGATCCTATAGGAAACAGGTTGCACTAAACATAATAACAGCTGCTATTATTCTACTGCTGAATGACCATATCTCACCTCTGTTGGCAGCCCTTTTCATAAGCCTGGCCAGAGAAACGCGACACCCAATCAGATTCCAGTGAAACGCGACACTCGATCAGATTCCAGTGAAACTGTTCTGACCTGACAGAAATCGAACGGCAGCTTGTAGTTTCCCTAAAGAATAGTACTGTAGCTCATAAGTAGCTGACACCACAACAAGTACGGCCCAAGTACAATTCCAGCGTACCCGAGTACAGCGAGTTTCGACAATGATCACAGCAAACTCGCAGCGAACTGCTACTGGCTGACATGACAGCTAAATTCAGCGTGCTGGGCTCTCAGCTTTAGTGGCTCCCGGTAGTTTTCATCTCCTTCTGATAAAGACTTCATCAGCACCCATTTTCTTACGGAGGCATTCGTTTCCATCTCACACAGATGAATATTTCATGAGGAAGGCTGCATTTTACCAATCAATATATCCCACAGAACTTTCCAGCTTTATCATTAGCAATTATATCACACAGCACAAGAGACTGAATGGCTCGGAGAAAACCAAACACAGCATTAATCAAATTGGCCTATATCACAAACATGAGACAGGGCTCTGAATAAAGCAGCTTGTTTTCTGCTTGCATTCCACACAAAATGAGGACATTTTTTGCATTTCTGGCTAAAAATTACATAATTTTGTAGAGCACAAATTAACAGCATACTCTGCAAAAAAAAAAAAAACAATGGAAAAGGACCACATCTGGTATGATGCATATCTGCCAGCACAACTCAATGATACCAGCCTCTTTGGCCACTAACAGTTGTGAAGCGTTAGGAGTTTGTCAAACACTTTGTTACCACTTCTGCCAATACAGAATGCTTTCACACATGCTGTGACGGACCTCTACAGCACACCTCTACAGTGATTTACCCAGCAATGCAGTGGTTAACGGCGAGACGAGCTAGACAGTGAACATGCAGAACAAGGTCAGCATTGAAAACACCTTGGAGCACAAAAGAAGCCCCACTCAAAATGACGCGATTTATGGCACATGCACAGCCTCAGAGACAGAGCCTATGCTCTCAGGGGGCTGCCTGGGACGCAGTGGGTGGCAGTGTAACAAAGTGGTTAAGAAGCAGGACTTGTAAAGGTTGCCAGTTCAATTCCCCACTGGGGCACTGCTGCTGTAGCCTTGGGCAAGGCCCTTAACCCACAAGTGCCTCAGTAAAATATCCAGCTGTACAAATGGACAACATTGGGGGGCGAAGGAAAAAAACTTTAACCAATGTAAGTTGCTCTGGAGCGTCTGCTAAATGCCAGTAATGTAATGTAATGTAAAGAGCACAGGCTGTAATATGAAGTGGCACCTCAGATGGGCCCCACAGTGATGTGGCAGCCTGGTTTACCACAGAGAGCTTCCACAGCCAGCAAAACGGGCCTGGGTCCAGACACCGGGAGCTCCGGGGACACTCCGCCCGACGGCTCCCCTGAGAGGGGGGAACACAAAAGTAATGGAAAAAACGCCTGAGCCGCAGGACAGCCTGTGAGAAAAAGGCGGGGTGGATGTCAGGAGAAACTGCTCCTGAATGGATGTTTTTAGACTTGGCCGCAGTGCATCGGGAGGCTGGCACGGCACCAGCTCGTGAATCAGATCTCATGGATTTTAACAGTGAGCGCCATGGTGGGCCCTCTGCAACGAGCCTAAAATAACAGGCTACGGAGTAGAACACAGTATACCGCCTCCTGAAGGCTGATTTATGCCGCGCGGCGCAGTATCTAAACAGCCTCGCTTCCCCTGTCCCCTGGGCTGCACCTCATAAATTCAGGGCCGGTACAATGGTGGGACTCATGCTCCAGCACGGAGTTTTAATGGGCCCACACCTTCAAAAGATCCCATCTGGTTACTCGTCAGAAATAGAAGCTCTTCATCTTTCTGTAACCAGTAGCATAATATATCCACCTGCCCTTGGTGCTATAAGCCACAAGATCAATCTGCTGCAGGGGGGGAAAATGACACTTCTTGAGGCGTAAAGAAAAGGTGTCCGTTTGGCTGCCGAGAGAGAGAGAGAGAGAGAGAGAGAGAGAGAGAGAAATAAAGCGCGTTCAGCATCGCCCCTCTGTGACCTTTAACAAGGGCCACATCAAAATACACATCAAAAACACAAGCTTTGTTGTGGCAGCACAACCACACACACACACACCATATATACAACATACTGTGTGTGTGTATGTATGTGTGAGTGTGTGTGTGCATATGCACTCTTCTATGTGTGTGAGTGTGTGTGTGTGTGTGTGTGTGTGTGTGTGTGTGTGTGTGTGTGTGTGTGTGCGCATGCGTGTGTATGTGTCTGTGTGTGCACGGGCGTGTGAATATGGAAGAGCACCTCACCGCGTATCTGAGGGTATGAGGTCACCCGTCTGCCCTGTCAGTCCTGTGAAGCTGGCAGTGGCTGCGGTCACTGGCGTGTTCCTTTAAAAGTGTGTCACACTCATGCCTCTTAATCACAGATCACGCTCTCCGTGCCCAGTCACCTGGCACTGCGACCGGGCGCTGTCTCGCTGTCTGCTCCGGGAGAGTCGCACGCGGCAGCTGGAAAGGGCTACTCCATCACCACCAGAACAGGCCTTGCAGAGCAGCGTTAATGAAGTGTGCCTGAACGCAGTCATTTTTACCATTCATAACACTACACACACACAGACACTTCTCTTCAGTCTGTGGCCAGACAAGTGTAATCATGAGGGGGGGGGGAGGCAACAGATTAGCAGAAAAAATGTAACTTCATTTAATGTTAAAGACTCCTTGACTTATGCTGCGCAACATTTCACTAATTATGTCACCAGGCCATCAATATCACGCAGCTTAACCACAACACAAGCTGGCAGCTCATGTCTGGAGCTCCTGCAACGTGAGCCAGAGAGCGTGACAATTTTATCAAACCTGCGAGGCGAAATGTTCATTTCATTCTTATTTGTTCTGTTGGGGATGATGCAATTCATTCTCTTCAACAAAATGTAGTAAAGCAGAGCCAAGTTCAGGACGGTTTTGCATGTTTTCGCAGGTGTGCAATACTGCGGTCTCACAGTATCACACACATGTATTTAAAGACCGCGTGCTGTTTCCTGTGACAGCTCTGTCCCTGTGAGAGAGGCGGCCCCGCGCTCACAGGCAGCTGTACTGCATAATTTACAGGGTACAGATCCAGATGATTCCCTCCGTTCAGCCCTGTGGTTCTGTAAGGGGGCTCTGCCTGGCTGAGCACGGAAGCACTGACAGGCTTTCCTGCTCTACTGACCTGGACAAGCCAAACTGCAGACCCATTGTAAGAGACGCACACCACAGCGTTAACCTTTACAACTGCACACGCTGCAGAGACTAAGCACAGAACGCACCCGGAGAGAAACACACTCTGCTACTGGCCGAAGCACAGCAGAGCTCGCTAAACCCGCTGTGGGAACACAGCGCTTACAGACAGCAGTGCTGATATTTAGGAGAGCTTTAGAGGACTGCGACCTGTAACAAGAATGTTTACCGTACAATAAAGACGCAACCAGCCATCAACAGAACACATTTAATGAAAACTGCTGCTACTTGTGTACGAGTGTCTACATCATTAGACTAAAACATGATTTGACTAAATGCCTCAAGGTTACAAAGAGAGCTTTACTAACCATTTTCCTTTTAACTTATTTGCGCAGTAATTATTCAGTATTTTTGACCTGCAGCGAACGCGTGTTTGGGCCTGTTTTAAACGTCTTTTACCTGCTGGCCTGCACGCTTACAAAGCCGAATTACCCAAATGGGTGCATAAATGCAGAGAGCAGTGGGGGTCACGGCTCTGCAGTTTGGACCTGCCATTATGAGGGCTGAATTCTTCTGTGGCTGTTATTTCATTACCGTTACCTCCGCTGCTGTGTCCCTGTGCTCCTGAGCAGAAAGAAAGGCTGTGTTATTCCTGACGAGGGCTCACCGCTCGGTACCTGCTGGCCTCGGGTGCGAGGCAGCCCACAGAAGCAGCAAGTGGCCGGGCTGGTACTATTTCGGGCCACGCCGGTGCTATTTCTGCCCATGCCAGTTCTATTTCGGGGCGGTGTATTTCAGAAAGCGCTTTCTCGGGGCCCGTCCGCGCTGTTTATGGCCGTGTTTGCGCTGAACGGTGCAAACATGAGCCGTACACACCTGTGTGTGTGAGCTGCTACCGTACAGCCTCCACCGACAGCAGGCTGACCACAGACACGACCTCACACCCAGCAGCCAGAGTGACATTCAGCTCCCATTAATTTTTAAAGCGCTCATCTACAAACAGCACATTTTCCCCCCATCTTGTGTCAGCGTTTAACTAACCTGACGAGGGCTCTCAGCTCTCAACACAATTTGTGCGGCTGTCTGTCATGACACTGTACTATAGCACCACGTTACCTCTGTGAAGGAATACAGTTCAGACCTAGAAGGAATTTAAATGACATTACATTTAGCAGATGCTCTTAACCCGAGCAACTTCCAGCACAAGAGAACAAGCATATCCACCCAAGTTATATGAGCAACAGTGACCAACCAGGTAAACAACACTCCCAGACCAGCACAACACTCCCACTCCCAGACCATTTAACAGAGATTCTGTCTGTTTTGAAACCAGCTTGGGAGAAAGAGTGAAAAATCCCTGTTATTGAGCAATGCAAAACCAAGTGAGCATTGACTAGCTCAACCCGCACACAGTGCTGTACTGTTAAAGAGCTTTTCTAAATTGACACTTCCTTCACACATGAATGCATTCATACGCCCCACTCCCCCCTCCCCTCCCCAAAGTATTTACACAGCAGTGAACACCAGCTTAAAATACAACACAAAAAAAGGTGGTGAGGGGGATATAAAAGGGTTTTTGCTTCGGTTTAGTAAAAAAAAAAAAAAAAAAAAATTAAAAACCTTAGCCTAGGCTGAACGGGGGCGAAAGGGGCAAACCCTTATCTGAGAACACCCGCTTTACTTTCTGTTGTTGCTTCACAGGAATCTATTTTGGTGCTTCACCAGAATCTATATTTATGTAACATGATCACTCTTTCACAACATAAACCTGCTCGTTACTGTCTGTTAAACAGACACTATAGAATAACGGCCGTATCTTTCAACGGACCAGCTCGACAGGATGAAAGCACTTCTGTCCACAGAGATAAGCACAAGCTGCAGATAGACTCTGTGGAAAGATGAGCAGAAAACCAGGGCTGTTAGAAAAGCAAGTGCAGAAGGCAGAAACATGCTGTTAATGTGGACTTTCTCTACCCACAGGGTACCAAAACAACCTCAATTTAGCACACTCTAAGTCAAGTATAAGTGGATCTTTGTTTTATATATAAGGTGCATTGGTACATCAATCTACTTTTCTACTAGTAATCAGATCCACTTTTTCATTTCTTTCAAAGATTGTTACATTACTGTGAATTCCTGTGTGCAATATCAGATCCCATGAAGATGCTGCAGCTGGGAGAAAAAGATTATTTTTTTTCCCCATTGTGGGGTATAGTTGTATTGCCTAATTTCATTCACACGATATTCTTTTCGCTTTTTACTTTTAGTTTTCCATTCGGGTTACACTACGGACAGAATGCTGGCAGCCACACGTTTAGGACAATTACTGCCAATTTCAAGTCAATTACTTATCCTTATGCTGACATTTTTCAGCAGTCATGCCTCCTTAGCAGATTGTTAATAATGTGAGCACATTAGCTTTTAGCCAGACAGCAGAACAGAAGCATGACGCTACAGTAGTTAGCCTGTTTATAAACTAGCTAGTTATCTTGAAAAGATAAATCTTCGTATTAAAAACATAGATAGATAAAACATGGATAGAGCACTGTGTGTGTAGCCAGCTTGGATTTCAAACTGGACTCGCATAGCCCCATTGAATCAAGTGATAATTGCAGCTGACACAGCTAGCCTGCCCAGAAGACAGACACATACTACATGAAACTTAGCCAGCTTCTCAGTCTGGGAAGGATCCTCTATTTCGATTTGGCCTACGACGTCATAAATATTCATGGTTCCGCACTGGGGTGTTGCTCGCTTACGACAGCCCACCCTAACCCTCAGGTATGTGTGACTGCCAGGACAATAACCAATCACACACCATGCATAAAATATGAGCAATATGAGTATGGTAAACCAAATGTTAACAGCATGGCCCTTCAGGACATGTACGGTCAGAAGGGCAGGCTAGTACTGAGCTTGTTCAGCATCCAAAGCAGAGGCTGTTCCAATTACATACTCCTGAGAGTGGCAGTTACGATGGGCGTACACCATAACTGATGTTCAACGGAGCAAATCCACTATCACAGCACGACAGCATTTAATTTTATATTAAACACAATCAACTTCATTAAAAAAAATTAGCTGTAAACTCAAAGTTTAGCTGATTATTTGGCCAGATCACAAGATTAATCTCTAATGTTCTTACGTGTAGCAGCAGGGGACACGACAGTGGGAGGACAGACTGTGGATTAACTAGCTCTGATTGCAGGGAGAACATCTTTGGTTTAGCTCAGAAAGATGAGCTGTGATTGCTGCACCAGTCTGAGCTGCCTGAAGTTCAGACCTCCTCTGAGTAAGGCTGGCAGCTGGGCTGTTTCCTGCCTGCCACACGGTCCCACCTGACCCTGCGCTATCTTCTGATGTAGCTGGTGTGAGTAACGTGAGACTCTATGAGAACAATGAGTCAGGGTCCCAGGTGGACTCCTGACAATTAAATCTGACATAACCGTACCAAGCCTGCCTCTGAACACAGCACCACGGACTGACTGCCAATAAATAACCTGCGACGAGATCATGGAGGTCTGTGGGTGAGCTGCACGACCCAAAAATAAATGAGACGGGCCTTTTTTTCCCTTTTTTTTATATGGTGACTTAGTACTACGCTGAACTGAGAGTGAAAGAACAGTGGTGGGACATGTCAATACAACACAAATAATTTTTACATTAAGTGTGTATGAAAATTGAGGATAAGCCCCTGGTTACTAAGGGAGAGGCATTTAAATTGAGGAAATAAATTTAAACGTGTAGAATGAAGTGCATCAGTGAGGGAAAGATGAATTGAGAGCAATATCCAAGCCAGGGAAGCAGCAGCAGTGCAGTGTGAAACGCCACGAGGGCTATAACCCAGAACTAATAGGCTAACAAGTTTAGGTCTCATTGAAAGCAGCAGAGAGGGATAAGGGAAATTCAGCTGAGAGGAAACACAATTCTCTGAGACCCACATCGCCCCCAGAGGCTTTTGAAAATGAAAAACAGGGAAAAAAAAACGAACACCCACACTGGTTCAGCAGACGGAGCTGTGATCACAGCAAATGAGCCAACCGACGCTGTGCGTTCTGTAAACAGTTGTGAAAACGGGTGTCAAACAAGGCCAGGCGCGTATTTAACGAGACTCCGCATTACGCAGACGACGTGTAACGCTTTCATTATGCGAGCGCAGACCAGCCGAATGTCACTCAAGGGCTGACTGTTCGGTGAGACAAAGACAAGGGCACGCTGGAGAGACACCCTCCCCACACACACACACACACACACACACACACACACACACACCCCACCCCCTTTTCCTCTGTGATGGCACTGTGCTAATGATGGGTTATCACTGCCACAGCGTGTGTCATCTCAGCGGGTTCATCCGCCGGCTGGACCAAACCGCCACGCCGTCGTTAGGGGTCACATCTGCTTTGAGCTTGACGCGATGGAGGAACTGACACAGTCACGGGAGCAACAAACACAGGCATTTGGATTCGATATTTCAGCCGCTGAAATAATGAATTAACATGTTTAAGAAAAGAAAAAAATGTAATGCTCCCTTAAATGTGTTAATGCAGGAACAAAGCACCCCAGTGAGCACTGAATACCCCCTCAGAATTACTGCCACAGAACTTACAAAAATCCTATACACTGCTTGACATGGTGTTCAGCTTTAAAAATGACTCAGATGAACCACTTTAATCCAAACACAGTTCTCTGTTGCATAATGCATCCTAGAACTTTAATTCAACATAAATACATTAATTTTTGATTTCAGCCTTTGTATGTTCTTTTTGCTGACACCAAGGCTTGCCTGTATAAAAAGCAGTCACCAGTAATGAGTGGCTGGTGTAGTAAGAGGCGTTATCTGAGCTCACACTGGGAATCAGATCCGTTTGAGCTGTAAGCAGCTGTACCAGAGCCCTGCGGCTCACTGCCGGGCTCGTGTGTGATGTCAGAAACGCTGCGTGTGCAGGTGAGGAAATCTTCCAATCAAAGCGCTGGATCAAACGCTGCTGGATCAGCCTCTCCTCCAACAGGCGGAGAAAAGACTCAACCTCTGATCATGATGCACAGTCTTATCTCGCTCTCACCTGAAAAGGAGTGAGTGGAAAAGAAGGAAGAGAATACTGCAGAAAGAAAAGAGTCCTTCTAGAGTATTTCTATAGGAATGTGGAATTTCTTGAAAGATTGAGCATTTCTTTTTTTTTCGCTTTTGCATTTCCCTCTTTTCCACCTAACATTTGTGGTCACAAACCACGCATTCAAGCTTGTCACTACCATAATGACAGCCGCTGAACTCATGTGGAAGTGCAGAACAAGACATGTGCCATCCTCAGATAAACACGCACATCTACCCCGTGGCTATTTTCCACACTACAAATCCCACAGTTCACCAGGAGGCAAAAGGCATCAGAGGATAGGTGCATCTTCTATCATAATCAACCATGCGTGTACCAGGGTGCCCAGAGCGTAGCAATGATCTTGGCTGACCTACCCACCCCCTTCCTGTGTAGAAAGAAGCCAGTGTGTTCTGCCAAATTGGACTCTTGGTCAGTGGTGGCAAATGCCAGGCCACAGTTTGCAGTCTGCACTTGAAGCGAGCACTTTAACTGTCTGAGCCACTTGGCAGCCCTAAAACTGAGTCCTTCTACATGGACTAAGCGTTTCTAAAAAGCAGAGTTTTTCAAGAGTACTTCTTGAGGGGTGTGCGTACTAAGCTTTTCAAAAGACACTGAGTATTTCTAGAGGGATCACTATTTCCAAAGGAACTGAGTATTTCTAGAAGGATGAATACAGTATTTATAAAGGGATGATTACAGCATTCCTAAAAGGACTTCTTATAAGAGTACGGTCGCAGTTTTTTCAGATCACAAGACACAACAGTGCATCAGAGCCAATGCTTCTGAACACAGCCCAGAGTGAAGAGGCATACTGTAGCTCTACAGCCTTTCAACAGCTATAAAAGCGTCAGAAATAAATTCAGTTACTGAAATATGGGAAAATAATCACAGTAAATTAGCTATCATGTCCTGGGCATTGACATATCCCTTGTGAGGTCATTAATAAGGACTGAAGTGCTCTTATTGGCTCCCGGGCCCTTGGGAAATAACGTGACGGTGGCCTCGCTCCCTTACAGCCTGCTGGAATCATGCACACAGGCAGACAGATTGCAGGAGACTTCCTCAAAGGTCAAACCTTTATCTGGGACACGATCCCCCGCAACTGGGACATCCCAAGCTTAATTAATGAGCAAATTAATTAATTAGACAAATAACCAGGCCTCCCTCATACAGGTCGCCAAAAATGCTTAATTAATCGCTTGTGGTGGAAGAAACATGAAACAAAGAATGATATTTCACTAACAACAATAACAACAACAAACAAGCCTATTCCTCCGAGAGTATTCAGAGATCTCGTCTGATTGCAGATCAATACGTTCCTGGCGCCCGGGTCTTTTCCCGCTGAGAAAAACCGAGAGCGGGACGCAGAAAGTTGCGGGTGCGAGAGGCTGCCGCTTGTTTTATGAAGCTACACACCTTGCCATGAATCTGACAGCTGGACTGCAGCCAGCCCCAGATGAAGACCGCGGCTGTCGTCTCCGTGATAAATGGCGCCCGGCAGCCAAAACCGAAAAAGCTAAACACAGAGCCGCTGAATGAAGGCAGGGCCGCGCCGCTCTTAAAGGGGACACCGGCGGCCAACGGGGGTGCCGTCACAGGGCAGCTCGCATGGGTATGCGCTGCTTTACCCAAAATCCTCCAGAAAGCCTGGCGTGACAGCAGCTGACTCAGGGCCAAACAGGCTGTCTGACACTGGCTCTGATTCACACATGCACATGGGCCTAAATCATAACTTAATGATACATTATTGCATTATAGCTGGGAGGTACAGCACTCGCTCTCTGCATGAACACCCAGATTGGTAATAGCATAATTACCTCACACACTACTTAGGCCTTTATTGAAAAGGTAAATATTGGACTGCACTTATCAGAATTTGAATACCAATGTTCTCCAAACAGGAAGCTAGAGGCCTACATCTAAGATCTGTATTGTCAGCGTACCCCAAAAACAACTAGCATAATTTACTAAAAATATAATACAACATCTGCAGAAACACACAAGCGGAAAAGCCCTCTCAGAATGAAAGAAGACATCTTCCTAAAAGCCTGCTAATGAAACGGGTTCACTCCAGCTGCTGCTCCAGAATAAATAACAAGCAATTAAAGAGCACGAGGTGGAATCAACCCAGCAAATCAATACAAAGCGCAGGGCACAGCAATTACAGAAACGCAGGGACTCATCTGTACTACAGCACAGTGCAGGACGCAGCTACAAATATTACAGGTAGAGCTTGCATGTGGCACAAGCACATGAATGCATTTACATATTCACAGATTACAGAGCAAATGTCTTCATTTTTCAGCATTTTTTGTAATGCTGGTCTCTGAATGAGTAATCTCTGAGTAATCTAAGTCTTTACTCTGAAACACCACTTAACCCAATTTACAATCTGTGCACTTTCATCATCAACAACAACTGCAATCTTGACAACCCATAATAACCAAGTTGTAAAACTGCTGAATTCACACTTGCCAGACAGCAGCTCATAGTGAAGAAACCCTGATAATACTGTATAATCAGATGACTCAGCTTGTTTTTGCAGCGGCAAACCTTCCATTATCAGTACGCAAACTCCAGCTCCGCATTCCACAACAGGAAGCGGGGAGATGTAGTAATCCAATTTATTGAAAGTAACTAAAACTGTCACGTTTAAAGGAGTTTGCTGTTGTGCATAGCCGACACCAAACCTTTGTACCATGCCAAGAACATTTATGCCTCTTTTCTGGCATGTTTTTTTTTTCTTTTCCATTTTGACAGATCCGCCACGGAAATTGGTACGTAAATGACAATTTATACGGTGACCCTTGATTACGAGTAATATATTTCAATTTGTGGAGTGACAGCAGTTATTGCGCAACTAAACTGATCTGATCATTAAAATATTTTTCCCCGTGAAGCAGATCGGCATTAATGGGCCATTTGCATCTGCTAAACACACACACACGGACATAAAGCCCACCCTGGTGAACACAGCACAGGATGAAATTCATTAAGAAGGTAATTGTGTCATTCCTGCAAGGAATAGCAAACATTCGCTTAAGTGGATTTTACTCCGCCATCCGTGGTATTGGCTGCGCTGGGTCATTAAGCATCGTGTCAAAGGCGGGACATTGGGTGCTTGATAAAATCGCAGCAAACCAGCATATTTATATGGCAGCTGCTCATAGATCATAAGGAGAGATTTCGCCATAAAACAATTTGAGTGGCTCGTAGTTATTGCTATTTAGATTGCATCTCAAATACACATGCAGGCGTGCACACACACACGGACACACACAGACACAATTTTAAATTGTGGCTGGCCACAGGAGTAATGCATTTTCCAAGAAAATGTCAAATAAACCACACTGCTTTTTACACCGACTCTGAGGGGCAAAGATCTAATACAGTCTCCGTGTGCTGCAATGTAACCTGAGAAGTAAAACATCACAGTGTGTAGTGAATCACAAGTCATCGATGGCCTTCTGTTAGAGTTACACAGAGACGTGTGCGCGGGGAAAAACCCGGGACAGGAGCTGAACTCATCCTCTCCAGTGACAGGACACACGGCCGATGCAACGCTGCACCACCCCTGTAAAGAGTGTTAGTCCGAGGGAGAACGACCCCCCGAGTGCAAAGGAGACGGCACTCCATCTGAACGCCGCTCACTCTCAAAAGCCCAAGCTCTGCTCTTAAATCATAAGAGAGGCATTAATCAACACCAATTAGAGTCATGGTTTCACTAATCCTGTAATCTGGCCCTCACCCTGCTGTACTGCTCATCGCCATCAAATCAGTCTCATCTCGCCCAATTAGCCAGCCTCCTCCAGGTACACAGCACCCTGGGGGAACACTCACCCCGCAGCCTGGAGCAAACGTGTGCTCAGAGAAACTCTGCATTACCCTGCTATACTATACAGGCTGCCGTACGCCACAGCAACGCGGATCAGACTACTACACGCAATGAGATTCCTGCATTGCCATTACATTGCATTGCACTACATTACATTATTGACATTTTAGCAGACGCTGTTATCCAGAGCAACTTCCACAGGTTACAATTTTTCCATATCATCCATTTATACAGCGGGATATTTGCTGAAGCAATTTTAGGTTAAGCACCCTGCCCAAGGGTACAGCAGCAGTGCCCAAGCGGGGAATTGAACCAGCAACCTTTCTGTTGTAAGCCCTCTTCCTTACCACTAAGCTAAAAACAGCGCACTTATGCTGCAATTCAGAGAGCGCACGCCGGGACTCCGCTCCAAAGCAGCCGAGGGCACACCAGCTCATTCTGCTTCACACAGATCATGCTCTGTGTTTCAGCCGGGACCTTTACACAGAGAAGCTTAATGTGTACAACAGCACTGAGCAACATTTAGAAAGCTGAACGCCGCGACATGACGTGGGGCTTTTTTTTTTTTTTTTACAAGCATTTCGATTCAAAAGAAGAGTCAAAATGACAGCTCTGCCACATTCTCGACATTCCCCAGGATGATTTCCATAAAACATTTCCATGACCAATGCACAGCACACACGTCGGCAGCTGTCGCTGGCTGTTTTGTTGCTGGTCTTACACAGAGCTCAGAGCACCTTTGGAAGGGCAGGCGCTCGCCCGAAACAGCTTCTCGCTCTCGGCCACGCTAACAGGACTGCTCTGTTAGAACGGGGGCTCGCCTTGAGCCCACTGCCCTCTGAGGGTTTGTTTAACGGCATATAATTAATGGGACCCTCAGAACGGAGGACTAAGAATGCAGGACTCCCCCTCTCACCCCCCCCCCCCCCCCGCCCCCCCCATCCAGAAGCCCCAGGTCATGGAAACCAAACAAAGACCATATGCTGCAGTTTCATAAACCATAAACGACTGTACTAAAATACGTGGCAATACCGGCCTGCTGGGGGGAAAACGATCTCACAGAACTGCGCTCGCCCAGGCGTTTCAGTGAAAGCACGATGCACGCTACTGTCCTGCATTCCAGCGCTGTGAGCTCTGACAGGAGACCGTATGACACACTCACCCCCCCCCCCCACATCCTGTTAACGTCAAAACAGAAGGCAAGCATGTTTAACAGCTCACACTTCTCGAAGCCTCCATATGACACGGGAACCTCTACAGAACACGGTGTATGTTATACGGAGGGATGCTAGATGGTACTGGAAGGTCTGATAGCTTAATGAGATGAAGGACTAGTGAACATACAGGAGAAAAAGGCCACGTTCAACTTCAATTCCACAACATATGAACCTGTTACATTCATCAACATAAACAAATTGCAATACTCATTTCCAGGATGTAAATTAAATTACAGAGAAAACTGTGGCAAATTAAAAATCAAATTGTCAATATGCAGACTACACAGGCAAACACCACGATCCACAGTGAACACCAGCCACCAACAAACAATTAAACACAATGCCCATTCACATTAGCTATTCAAATTTCAGCCAATCGGTTTTGATCCATCACTTAGGTGCAAAACAATCTGTGTGAAATTTCTCCAGCTATACACCATTCAGATTCTGAGAGCGCCTTTCCTACAACATCTCAGCTTCCTGAAGGCAGATCAAAGGTTTTGATCAAATGATCAAAAGCAGGAAAGAAAGGGCCGTATTTTTCACATTAACAAAAATTCTGACTCTTCTGCAAACATCTGAAGTCGCCCGGGGAAAACACTCCACCAACATCGGGAGGACTAAGAACACCATGCTTGCATGTATGAAAAACACAAGTGTTGCAACAGCCCGTTTGATCTCAGCACAAATTTGGCAGTCAAATCAGTCAAGCAGCAAATACGGGGGGTGGGGGAGGATAACAGATGCTTCACGTACCTGCAGTTGGGAGGAGGATCCAGGGTGATTTCAGCTAGCTCCTTCTGAATTCTGCAGGAAAATGAGGACAGTCTGTGAGGACCGGAGGCTGGCGGGGGAATTACACTGCCCTCTACCAGCGCAGTGTTTAAACACCAGCCTGGCTTTCCCCTTCACTACAGCTAACATGGCTGCTTCCTCTTTGTTCTCCCAGGCATACCCCGAATCCCAGAGCAGGAAAACTTTGCAGTGCTCCTTTCTCCCCACGCCTCCACCTTACCAGCCCGCTGTCCGCTCCAGCACAAAGCCCCCCCTCCCAGGGTCCCGTCCCGGCGCTAACCTACCGGTTCCACTCACTTTTACCACAAAAGATTTTCTTTTAAAGCTTATATGCAAATGAGGCAGAGAGGGAGGGGGGGGGGGGCTGGTGAGGCATATTTGACAAGGGCTTTAAAGGAGGGATCCAATGCTGTTACTACAGCATATACAGCACACAGTAAAACAGGGAGGAGGGGATTTCTGCCTGTGTTTAAACAGATCTATTAGATCATATCTGCTGCCCACTCATGTCTGCTTGGCTGGAGACACATTCGATCAGCTTTATGTAGAGGTGTCTCTGTGGGAAGCTCTGGTAGAGGGAATTGAAGAGAAATGCATTTTCTCTAAATTATACTCGCGGTAACCTACATACCAGTGGCTTGCAAAAACTTACAGTAAGTAAGTATTTTCAACAACCTATCAGAGATATTTCAATAGGAATAAATTTACAAATTTAAATACACTTCTCAGCTGAAAATTCCCGTACCCATACACACACCTGTTAATTTTACCAAAGAAAAGCATGTGGTAAGTATGCAAAACAAAACGAAAAAAAAACTTCTCTGCATGCTACCCACCAAGCAGAAAATCTTAGCTAAAGCATGTTTTAAAAACCACTCAACCAACAATTTAAAAGCAGCACCGGTGTAGTATATGACAGGAGTTAAATCTTTATAGTCAACGGCTAAATATACATTAGCATACTAAACACATGAACAAGGGCCAACTGCAAAAGGAGTCAAAATGACAACGATTAAACTATAACACGAAACCGTTTATGGATTGTGTCTATAGACAGACCGGTTGATGCTAATTTGGCAACACAAGAATGACACAGGCAGAAGACAAAAAGATCAGATAGACGGGGTAAATAAAGTGATACCCTTTAGGAGAAGACAGCAAGATCAGACAGACGGGGTAAATAAAGTGATACCTTTTAGCGCTGGTAGACAGTTTGGCTGTCGTTTTGCTGGATAATTTATTATTCTTTTTCTGCTGTTGGGTTGCTGTGGGCTGTTTTCTCTCTTCTTGTTCCTCTGGTTCGGCTACCGGCGGGTCTCTCTGGTCTGCATCCGAGCTGCCGCTGCTGGTGCTCGGACTCTCGTCATCTGATCGCTGCCTGTCACTAGACATTTTCCCCCTGATAAAAACAATAACATCAATTAAAAGTCCCGTTAAGTCCTGTACATCGCAACCGTGCACCCCGGTGGTATCTAATTATGACAGATTACTTCTTAATCTGTGGATAAATCCCGTCCGGCCGGGGAGATATTCAGCAACAACGACCAGTTTGCATGGTTGGTTTCCTTAGCCATTATTTGGCGAATTAACTACTTACTTAGCTCGCTGTGCAAATTTCCATGCAAACTGTCAAAATCTGACCATGAGGAATTAGCTAACCGTTAGTGTTGCAAATGACAGGCCAAGTAAATGAGTCCAACAATCGTTTCAAAAACTTGGATTATTCATTAGTTACAGTATGTGTCTGGATGATTTGAATCCTGAACGTAACTAAGAGGAACTAGACCGAAACGTAATTACTAACGTTAAAACAAAGTCCTAAATTAGGCTAGGTCTCAGAGATTTCCAGCAAATTTGTTGGTTTTCTGAAGGACAAGTGAAGGCACACGTTTGCCAATGATCAAAAATGTAGCTAATGGCTGTTATCTATAGATAGACTAAACGTCTTAATTAGCAAGCGTTATATGTAACCTATATTATGTGGGTCAAAATAAACAAACATCGTGCACAAATATTTGCACAACCGTCGTCATTTTGCATCGATGATAGTAATTAGTTAATAATTAATTATTTTTTGCACGCTTATCAGCTCCAGACACCGCTCACTGGCTAACAGCTAATTCTCCCCATATCTCACTATTGTTAGTAGTTAGCTAGTTAGCCCACTAGTTACCGTTCAAGACGGAGACTCGGGAGGCGAGTTGTTACCTCCCACCAAAAGCGCTCGTTTACAGAAGCTGAGCTGTTGTGAGAAAATGACATTAAAGCCCAGCGGTATTTTATTTTAGCCAGATCGCCAGCAGCAGCAGCTCCGGATACTGGTGGAGAGCAAGAGCTGCAAAGGAAAGCATAATTGCACCTATTCGCAGCGAGGGGGGCTGGCT
This sequence comes from Megalops cyprinoides, assembly GCF_013368585.1. Taxonomy (NCBI): domain Eukaryota; kingdom Metazoa; phylum Chordata; class Actinopteri; order Elopiformes; family Megalopidae; genus Megalops; species Megalops cyprinoides. Next base: position 35,588,779 of record NC_050593.1, read on the forward strand.
GAACAAAAATAAATCATTTTTAGCCATGCTTCGCTCCCTTTGCGGACGGAAGGCTATTTTACCGACGGATAAGAAGATGCAACTGATTCGCGGCGATCTGGGAGCAAAGTAAAGATCGCAGAGCCGAGGTTTAAAGCCTTTGTAGAAGAGGTTTGTTATGGTAGGAGGCACTCCAGTATCAGCATGGTGTACCAACTGATGCGTGAAGTCAGTTTTTAGCTCCCCTCTTTAGCGACGGTCGCTAAAACACCCCAAAAGGACCGCGTTTCTCCCCCTACCCCAGACTCTTCCTGATCCCGAAAGCTTCTTCTTTACCTTAAGCGCGGTCCTGTCCCGATGTGGGGCGGTTAGGAGAGCTAAAAATCCCGTGGATCTGGAGCCGGGAAGACGACGGGCTCCGGCCGAGCTGTGAACATTGGTGGATCGGAAGGAGAAAGGCGCTGCCGTTCCGGCCTGGATCCGACAGGTGGCGCTGGAGAGCGGAATGAGTGTCTGGGGCTCGTAGCTGCGAGGCCGGGGGGGGGCGGCTCTTCCAGCTCCACTCCCTCCCTCCGTGGGAATGCAATGGCATCGGAATAAGCAGACTCAGCGGTAATGTTGCTGGTTGGCACTCCTTGTGAGACCCCCTTCCTGGTTCTCAAGATGTGTTAAACAGCCGTATGGTAGCCATGAACAAGCTCCAGTAAGCCGGCTAGATGGTCCTCAGAACAAGGAAACCGGAGAGGGGGTGTGTGCTCCGTGAACGGCGTCTGTAATTCGCATAGTGTAGCCTACTACTGCATTATTAGCACTGCATTAGTAGGAGGCGAAGTGCCAGGAGTCGCGGCAGGTTGCTTCCTGGCTACTCCACTCCACCAAATGACCCGAGGGCGCTTTACCAATTCATCACGGAATTAAACAAAAAACGACAAGAAGAACTGGAAAGTATGCATGACATATTTATACATTTAATAAGGATGGGGACTGGGGGAACATTTGACGGCATGATTTTAAGGCAAACGGGTACGTGAAGTTAAGTTTAGTTAGTTTTTAAATTTATTTTCACTTTAACTTTCTTTAGCAGCTTTGATCTAAGGCGTGGACAGCGGAGTTCCGAATCGCCGTGAAATGGGCCTTTAGCTGTTTCAGAATGCAATATGAACTACAACGTAACAATTGGAAACAAGCATAATATTCAGCATTGAATAATGTATTTATTAACGAAGAAACTACTTGGGATAATGTACATATAATATGTAAAATTCCTTAAAATTGTTTGTTCGCAGAAAGATTGCAAAGCATTGGCCAATGCACGGGGAGGACCACCTCGGACAAGCGTTTAGAAATTCACAACTCTGTGGACACGTTTTTACACCGCGCCTTGTAAGTACTGTACACAGCTGTAGTTACAGGTGTTTGTGGCCTGTTTGCCCATCGCTGTTAAATTAACACTCCAAACATGTTTTCTTTTTTCAGTTTTTCCTGTCGTGCCGGTTTGCATTTCACTGCTTATCCTAACTGTGTGAGCTATCCGTTACATGCGACGTGGAAAATTAACGTGGCAGCCTTTATTGTTATGTTGAATAGGAAGCGATTCCATGTGCGCAATACTTAACCTGTCATACTCAATAAAGTGACGTGCAATCAGGCGCATTCTGAAGTTGTCTGACTTAAAATTCCACCCATACTCATGTCAGCTATACGTGTTTTGAAACTGGTTGTCAGGAACGTAGTGTTTTTGTTACAAGTCGTCAAATCCTAAATTGATTTCCACTGGGAATTGTGCCATAACGGTTAAGGCAGGGGCACGCTGTCACATGTAGCTAATGTAAAGCGTGTTTTTTCTGCATTAAGTGATTTTCTAATGTATTAAATAATGGCATTTAGATTTTGTGTGAGCGTGAGTACAACAAACAAGAGCACCAGTACATTCCCTGAGCTGTAGTTTCAGCTGCTTGAATTATTTCAGATCAGCCTCTTTTCTGTCAGAGCATAAGGACACTGATGTTAATGTGTTTGTGTAGTTTGGCTTCCTTCGCCAGCAGCATCAAAGCTGTGCTCTTCAATGGACTGTGGTGCAATTAGACCTAAAATTAGCATTTTGTCGTTTAATAATATAGGGGTTCATCTAAAAGGCATTGTCCATTAATGTAGCATTCGCCAACAATGAACCATTTATAAAAAGCATTCTGAGATAATGATGTCAAACAGTTCAAGAAACTCCAGTCGAGTCCTACCCATTTTTGGCAACTGAAACGGAGCACAGAGACCAAAAGCATCCTGTCTGGTTGTATTCACTAAATCTGAATTGAGGTTTGGTTCACACTTTAGATGGCAAGTGGGGATCTTCTCAATAAATGCCTAAAAATAATCCCGTGTGAATGGCCATTCAACAATCACCGGAACACTTTGCTCTGTCATTGGGGTGGGATGTGAAAATATGTGGGCTCTATTGTGACATATTTGCATATTAAAAAAGAGAAATAAAGTATGATAAAAAAAAATGTGAAGCAAATTGCACATTTGTATTCCACAGAAACAACATTTTAAATTCTATTGTTTCAGCGGTGGACAGTGGTTATTGTGGTTTGAGGGTTCAAAGACATGCTCTGACATCACTGTAAGGGAGAGTGTTATTATTTTTGGCAAGCAGAGCTGACCTTCAACAGCAAGACCAGGAGCAAGCGTTGCTCCCGCCTGCATTTTTGTGTGTCATTGTGCAGCTCGTGCGGTGTTTCGGTGAAAAGGCTGTGCTGAGGAGATCAGATGAGAGATACTGTGCCGTTAAACCCGACCGGGGGGGGTGGGGGTGGGGGTGGGGGTGGGGGGGGGACGTCCTTGGACAATGGGAGTGACATGTGAAAGCTCCTGAGGTAGCTCTTAGGTATTCCTTGACAGCGGTGATGGAGCCGCCTGAATAAACTTACAGCAGCATTGTGTGTGAGAACAGGGAGCATGCAGACGGATTACACACAACAGGAAGTGAAATGTTGTGACGGGGGTGCATGGGACCTGAGGCCCCACAGAAGGATGGTTATCTCCGTCCCTGTGGCACAAAAAGAAAGCAGAGAGAAAAGATGAAAATGAGGAGCCCACTTCTCAGTGGACAGGAGAATTCAGTGGTGCTGCTGGGAGGCAGGGCAAATGACCGGGTAAAGCAATGCACCATTAGGTGATGATGCCACTGCTATGAGGCGTATTGTCCATGACCTGTTGTAAAAAAAGAAAAGAAACGTGCACAGCTAGTCTTGGTTACTGGATATCTGGTTATAGATTCAGTCCTTCTGGCAGCAGCATGGCTCAGTATTAAACTGAAAGCAGATACTGTATGTCTCACACACACACACACACACACACACACACACACACACACACACACATCCCATTCCTGCCCAGCTGACTAAATATTAACTTAGATCAGAGACTTCACAAGCTGCTGGTTCTTTTAAAGCCAAAATAAACTCATCATAATCTGTCCTCTCTTCAAAGCACTTTCAGGTAATCCCATATTTCCTTCTGCAAGCTACCACTAATCATAAAGAACATGAAATATATGTCTTATCGGTGAGTAGGCCAAATCAACGCTGATAACAGATGATATGATTGGGAGACAAACACAAAGCAACTTTTTTCCTTGTTTCAGATTTTTCATTTCAGTAACAGAAGCTGACCCTGTTGCTTACAATTAAACATGACTTCCATTTTTCGTCACCTTTGTACTTGCTGGCCATTTTAAAATGAAATTAATGCAACTGACCATGTGCTCATGGTGGAAGATATCAATATTTCATTCATTCTCATGTCATAATATGGTCACCCCACACTGTGCGTCGCCCTGCAAGTGCATGGGGACATGCTTTCGTTGCACCGTAGTAATTATGTTGTGTAAAGAGCTTGTATTGATGCTGATTATTGCTGCTTAAGTTCCTTCAGATAAATATGACCATTCTGTCCTCCAGAAACCTGTCCAGCACTCCAGGGTCAGAGTTTCCCTGCCACGGTCCAATACGTTAAATCCCTTTGCACTGCACACCTGATGACACGCCTGATGACATCAGACACAGATTTTGCTTTCCTCTGCTTTATAGCTGTCATTAGTTTAAACAGCTGAATGTGCTCTTCACAGATTCAGAGTTTGAATTATCCTGTCTCGACCCTAGTCTAATGAAACATTTCCCTGCTTTGTGTTAGGTGTTTGATATTCTCCCCTAAAGGTAAGCTATGGTCAGATGTAATTTGTATGAGGCGCAGAAACGCAGTAGTAATTCTTAGAGGGCGTGGGTAGCTTTATCACAGTGCATGTATTCGCTCTCAGAAATTCAGAGGCGAGATGGTGGTAGGAGGCTCCGGGCCCGCTCGCGTCTGAGATCCTCACGTGGCTGCGGAGAGCGGGGAGCGGGGAGCGGATGTCTGGCTGGTGAGGCTTATCAGCGCTGACAAGACGTCAGCGGTGAGAGGAGGCAGTGAAAAGCCAGCTGCATGGATTTGTATTTCCACTGCATGTCACAGGACCGAGATACAAGAGCGCCGCTGACCCATGATGTGAATGCGGTGCCGAGCGGGAGATGAAGGGCTTTCGCAGGCACACCTGATTGAGGGACGGATATCAGCAGCGAAAAACATCTCACTGCCAGCCTCACAAAGACTGGCAAACCCAGAACTTACTTTCCTCCTCATGCAGGCTCAGTCCATGCGCTGTTTGTTAAAAGGGTTCAGCTGTGGATTTCATATCTGTCTCTCTACAGCCGGTAATAAAGGAAATTAATATAAGCATCCAAATGCCATAGAGCTGATATTATACCGGGCACTTTAAAGGCTGTCACATTTGTACAAAGTGGCATGCAATTATTTTTAATATTACTACTCTCTGGCATTTAGTCTTTACGGCATCATAATGTGTCTAACTAAAAGCAGCTACTGGACTTCAATAATGAAAGCCATTTGGCGAGAAAAGGAATTTCTCTGACATTTCAAGTGTCCTGTTGTGGAAATGTTTTGTTTTTGTGATTACTGATGTGCACTGTAGTAGGTTTTAATACTTGTCTCGTCTTGCTAGCTTTAATTAGTTTCCTTATTGAGCAGTGGATGGTTCAAACTTATAAACAAATTGAAATCTGTATTTTTGTAGCAAGAATTCATGACTGACCTTCAGTGAAATGAAGTCCATTGATTCTGAAGTGAGGCACATGCATGTCTGTGAGATTTTTTAAACTATAATGGTTTTGTCTAGGACAAGTGAAGAGCTCCATCTAAACAGGTCATGATGGCATTGCTGAAGAATTCAGTCCAACTAAATGTTGTACATATTTCAAAAATAATAATAAAGCTTTTTATGTCTCCTGGCCTGAAAAGAGTTCATGAGTATGACCAACACTGCTGCAAGCCATGATGCTGCATGATTGTGAAACATTGAAGAGCACTCCAGAATATCATGGGATCCAAAATGTTTTATTACCCAGTAGCTATTTCTGATTGCAAGCAATCTTTCAGTTCATCAATATTGTTTTATGTTTTCTCCATTGAAGTGTTTCCAAAGGTCAACAACACAGAAAACATGCACATCCGTAAATTTCTCAGGTTCCTGTTGAAAAATGTAGCGTATAAAAGAGAAGCAGCTGCACACTGATTTCAAGGACCCCCCCCCCCCCCCCCCCCCCCCCGCACTCCATCCCACCCCCACCCCCACCCCCCCACCACCGCACTCCCCAAAAAAGCTTTCATTTGGCAGAATCGGACGTTAATGACAAGTAGCTGTTTCTGCCAAATTAATGCATATTTGTGAGAGCTTGAAAACAGAGTGTGGGTTAGTCTCTTTAATATTCTGCATGAAAGTGAGTTGTGACAGAAAAAAAAAACACTGTTTGTCAATGGGATCCATTAAAGCTTTGCCCATATGCATCCCTACAGCCCTGCAACTATTTGCTCATAGTTACAAAAGTGTTACGGTGAAAATACACATTTTGTGCCTTAAAGGTTAAATGAGAGCAAATTTATAAATTGCCTGCATCAAAAATGTTTGCACAATTGAATATTAATGAGCCCCAAATTAGTGTGTAATCGTGGCGCAGCAGAAACAGACATTAATGTTTCATACCACAGCTGGTTGCTCCTCTGCCCAGGGAGACGGAGGCAGTGTAGATCCACTCCAGCGCTCCAGTACTGTAGACACTGTGTTTAAAACATTGTTTAAGAAAGCTATTTCCTTCCTGTCCTTTGTGTATTTTGGAAACACATTTGTTTAAAGATAGGGGGCTATATTTTCTTTCATTCTGTTACAGTTTTTTTTTTTTTTTTTACAGAAAGTGTTAAATTCCATAATATAACATCACACGTCTAGGGTGGTGCGCCTTTTTTGTCAGTTTTTCTTCATGTGTCCTTTCCTTTAAATCAAAGCTATGCCCTGATCATAAACCAGTTTTAAACTAAAATAAGCTTGGGAAACATAAACCTGTGAGGTGGTTTCCCATCTTTAGAAAGGTGGCATTAAATTAGATGGCATAATGGCGTGTTTCCTGGCAACCTTGAGAATGATGGGTGCTCCACCTGGCACCGTGAATGGCCAGCTTCAGTGCTGAGCTGGACCAATCACTGTGCAGATGGCCCTCATAACAGCACTTCCTGTTTGGGATGGTCATTAATATAAAACACATTTAAGATTTGCTCTCTGAGTGGTGGGATCAAAGTGCAGAATGAGGTGTTGAAGTCATGGCTGTGGTCAGCCTGTTTACCCTCTCTCTGGAGGGCTTGGGAAGCAGATGGAGAGGTTCAGACATGACACAGCGCTGCGCTCATTGACACTTGAGTCATTTGGAGACGCCGGCCAAAGCAAACACCCAGTGCGCTCCTGGAACGTCACGCGGCGTCGGTCGGCTGCACCGCAGTCCGAGTTCGTCCGATTCCCCGGGTCCCGCCGACTGTCGGGCTGACGCACGGCGCTGTCAGATTCGATCTCGAAGGGCCTGGCTGTGCCACATTCCACTCCAGTGAGACTCGTCGTGCCTGTAATGAGTTGTCCTGCCATCTTGTCTGGAGTTGTGCCATCTGATTCAGATTCAGTTTGATCTGCTGTTCATTACCTCTGTTTAGAAATAAATCTTAATTGTTGGTGTGTGGAGGCATGGTGCAGATTTAATGTATGCTGAAACACAAAAAGAAATCAGGGCTACAGGCAACACTCTTGTTTTCCAGGTTACATTAGTTGTTATTATTTTGATGCTTATCAGATGTTCATGTTCAGGGATGTTGACTTTTGTTCAGGGACCTCTTGTTCAGGGACTTTGGCTTACATTTGCATTCTTATATTTGGATATTTACTGAAGAGATTCAGTACAGTGGCAATGCCCTAGCTGTGAATCACAGCTACAGCCATAGAGTCTAAGGTCTGATGGAGCTGCACAAGCCCTGTCTCTGAAGCACTACTCCATGCCACACTGCTGACATCACTCATAGTTCTGTACATAAATTAAAAACATGAAATTCTTCCTAACACACCTAACCTTTTCTCTTGCGTATTTACAATACGTTGTTGAGCGGCAGTGTGGCATAGTGGTAAGGAGCAGGGCTTGTAACTGAAAGGTTGGTAATTTGATCCCCTGCTGGGGCCTTGTGGACATACCCTTGGGCAAGGTACTTACCCAAAAATTGCCTCAGTAAATATCCAGCTGGATAACGTAATTGGATGGATAATGGATAAATGAATAATATGTAAAATTATAACCTATGTAAGTCCATCGGGATAAAAGCATCTGTTAAATGACAATAATGTAGTGTAATGTTCTCCTCTTCAATAGAATTTTGAAATGATTATGAATATGTACTATATGTTTTTTTTATTCTTGTTAGTATTCTTATTCTTGTTTCAGTGAACTCATTTCACAAAGATTGATTACTAATATACTTAGAATGAGTGGCCTGTTTGTCCCCGCTTCTACTCTCTGATTAATTGTAATTGCTCTAAGACTAGGAATAAGGACAAGCCATTTTCTTTTAGAAGGCCTTTTAAAATGACATTCGCACTGCTTTCATTTGGCATGTAGCAACGTTACTGTATGGCTCTTTGACTTTATGTGGCTTTATGTGATGTTCACATTTCCCCTGTTTGCTATCATTGATATGATGTTTTATTGGCTCCCTCGGGACTGGGAGATGAAAGCTGATTAGATGGCACTGACCTCCCTGGATGTCAGTCCTAACGCTGTGTGTCAGTCTGTCTGTCTGTTAGACAGGAGGAGAGGCACAGGGAGGTGAAGGGGAGGCGCAGGGAGGTGAGGAGGAGGTGTTTGAAATGATTAAGGGAAATGCGGGCGGGGATGTACCAGCTGTGTCTGTGCTCCTCTGTCAGAGGCTGGGAGCAGATTGTGGCATAACTCAGAATTCAGGGGAGCAAACAGGGACGTCAAAAGCACCTCTCACTTCCTCCTCAAGTGACAGATGGAGACAAGACATCTGGCAGCCGAGCAGAGGAAACTCCCCAGCAATGCTGGACAGCCTGAGCTGACTCTACAGCACAGGAAAACTCAGCTCGCAGCTGATACCGGATGGCATACAATATGGAGATATCGGGCACACAGTGTGTCGAGACCAAGATTCTATTTATTATGATTGTTTGTTTTTTTTTCTGTTTTTATGATGTAGTGATACGCCAGTGTAGTACATTGATATGGATCAATACAGAGGGCAGACCTCAGATAGAGTTATCTGTGGGTCTCTCTTACTGTGTATCAGAGCGGGTTATGGCGCTGTTCCTGCCCGGTTCTGCTGTAGTGGGTTATGGTGCTGTTCCTGCCCGGTTCTGCTGTAGTGGGTTATGGCACTGTTCCTGCCCGGTTCTGCTGTAGTGGGTTATGGTGCTGTTCCTGCCCGGTTCTGCTGTAGTGGGTTATGGCGCTGTTCCTTCCCGGTTCTGCTGTAGCGGATTATGGCGCTGTTCCTGCCCGGTTCTGCTGTGTCTCAGAGCGGGTTATGGTGCTGTTCCTGCCCGGTTCTGCTGTGTCTCAGAGCGGGTTATGGTGCTGTTCCTGCCCGGTTCTGCTGTGTCTCAGAGCGGGTTATGGTGCTGTTCCTGCCTGGTTCTGCTGTGTCTCAGAGTGGGTTATGGTGCTGTTCCTGCCTGGTTCTGCTGTGTCTCAGAACGGGTTATGGCGCTGTCCCTGCCCGGTTCCTCTGATTGAGTTGGCACAGATCTGAAATGGAATATTCATCATCAGTCTCACTCATTAATGACCGCTGTTCAAAAGAGGCGAATTCCCTGCCGCCCTCAGCTGTGACTGCCAGGCGAACGCTCTGAGCGGCTCTGAGCAGCGCGGAGATCACGGCCGTGCTGGTCCGCTGTCGCTGGGAAGCTGATGCACATGTGCTCTGGGTTCTTATTCCATTACATTACATCGGCATTTAGCAGACGCTCTTATCCAGAGCGACTTGCATAGGTTACAGTTTTTACATATTATCCATTTATACAGCTGGATATTTACTGAGGCAGTTGTGGGTTAAGTACCTTGCCCAAGGGTACAGCAGCAGTGTCCTAGCGGGGAATCGAACCAGCAACCTTTCAGTTATGAGCCCTGCTCCTTACTGCTATGCCACACTGCCGCCCACTCCTCATGTCCTGTGTGAGTCATGTTGGGAAATGAAGGTTTGCTCTGCTCGGGGGGGGGTGGCTGGGGGGGGTGAACTCACTAACCAAAGGAGCACATGTCCATAAGACCCCCCCCCAAATCAAACAAACTCACAGGGGGAGCCTGGGGCGTTCAGTTTACTTCTAAAAACCCATCCAATGAAATGTGCCATCTCTTATGAGAGCTTTGCCGTTGTATAAATCACTGCAGTCCACCACAGTTGTAAGTGTGCATCAGTCTGTCATCCTGTAGAATTCAGAAGAGTTTGGTTTCGGTAAAGCCACGTCTGATGAGTCTGTTTTTATTTTGAGTGTCTTATCCTGTCACTCAGAGGAGTATTCCTGTACTTTTAGCCACACCTCTCACTCCCACACAGGCAGTACAGACCTCTGCCCTCTCCCTGCCCTGGGCAAAATAAGATGCTGAGCAAGGATCATAACAGTCAGAGTTATTTTTGCAACAGGAGGACAGCGCGTATTAATCTTTAATGTCAAAGATTAAAAGAACAGCGCGGTTTTCGCAAGGCTGGTGTCTCTGAAGATCCCAAGGTTAACTGTGGCTGAGGGCTCCGTTTCCGCAGAGCTGTAGAGACTGCTGTCCTTGCATTGTATTCAAATGAGCCGCTTTATTTTCCTTTGCCGTGGAGGCCTTTATTTTAATTTCACAGTGTTGTGAACAAAGGCGTCTGTAAGTGGGAGATTATGACAGATTAGCATAGAATAGGCCTGTTTGCCACCATGTGAGATGCCTTCATCTTAGATTTGTTTGGAAAACCCCTCTGTAAAAAAAAAAAAGAAAGAAAGGAAAAAGGTATTCATCAAGAATCTACTGTCTGATCTGATGCAAAGGATTGTTGACAAAATGCTGCCTTTTGTTATGGAAAATGAATAATTTCAGATTTGATTAAAACAATTCCTCTGGATTTGATTATCATTGTAATCAGTATGGATATATTACATTGTTTTATGCCTGTGTGTGCATGTGTGGGTGTGTGTGAGACAGAGAGGGAGAGGGAGAGAAAGAACGAGAGAGAGAGAAAGAGAGACACGACGTGATAGGGAGTTGGGGGCTTTTCTTTGTTGTCTGTGGACCGTCTGGGGACATTACTTCCAGTTTCCGCTGCTGCAGCCTCGGGCGCTGAAAAGGATTACAGGACACACAAAAGGAGCTGATTTATATATTGTCACTGCTTCCTTTTCTAAACCTTTTTACATTCTGCTGTGTTGAAGATGCAATGTATGCTGATCTCTCTGAGCTCCCCGCTCCGAGCTACGCCACAACTCGTCTGCTGCTGAACATAACAATTGTGTCGCCAAAGCATTACTATTAGTCATGAATCACCTTTTTTTCTGTTCGTCCACTTGTCTGGCCTTCATAATTGTCTCAGTGTCATGGGCTCCATTCGCCACAGAACTCCTTATATATCTGAAAATGGCAGTTAACCTCTTATGTATGAGTCTGTGTGTTTTCTAATTATATCTAAGTGCAAATGTCAGTCTGTTTGTACCGTGGCTGGTCTTTCCTTGAACTGGAGTTCCTGAGCTCTGACTGCTGTCTGTGCGTTACTTTCCTCTTTTGATACGAGAGGGTTTTTGATGACCTTGTTTTATATTATATTATTTATTTAATTTAACCACTGGAGCACTCCACTCTCTATACAGACAATGTAGCAAGCTGGGCAAACATCTTTGAAGGTTTTATTTACAAAACCGTCAAAACATGATTTGTGGCTGGACCTGCGGTCCTGCCAGAGGGGGGCATTTCTGTGACCGATACATCAAAACATTTCTGTTCAGCCCAGTTTCTTTTTTTTTTTTTTTTAATGGCCCAAGTCATTCCCATAGCGTGATGCGTGAGCCTCGGTCTCAGTCGTCCTCGGGGACTGGCATAGATGATAAAGAAGCAGCTGTTTTTGCCTGACGCTGTTACAATGAAGACGCTTAGCGGCGGAGAGGAACAGAGGGCCGTGACGCACTGACTCAGGGGCTCGTGACCGCTGCGGGATTCCCCTGCCTGCCCTCAGCGGGTGGCAGCGGGCAGCGGAGTGCAGCTGAGTGACGTTTTGGCAAAAACATCGCTGAACACGAGATGGGGCTCGAACTGGCCTAAAGACCGGCCATCGTACTTCTAAAAACACATTTTATACAAGCTAGCAGCTCGCCTTGTTCTGTATTTAGATTCAGACCCTCGGAGCTTTAACAAGCCCAGTGTGACTTTGGCACCGGTGGAAGTGGGATTGATACTAGCGTGCACCTTGGAGACGGCATCGCAGCGGACCGGCTGCCGGATCCAGCCGATATCTGTGATGCCGCACGTGCTTGCCTTCCTAGCGCTCCGAGTTTGGCCTAATAAGTTCCAGTGCAGCGGCACGGCCTCATTATCGGCATGCTATTTCTCCCTGCCATCCCAAAGCTCGACTCCATGTCTCTTTGTAGTTTTAAGTCTGTATCGAGTTTTCCTCTCTCTCTCTCTCTCTTGCAAATGTAAAGTGCCACCTCCTCACTCTGCACTGAAATACGGGCAGTGAATTATTGAAGCGGAGGATTGGTGTACTAAATTCAATATAGCCATTCCATTTATTTCATAACGGTGGCATTTGTTTCAAACATAAATCTCTAAAAGATAAAAAGGGTACATTTGAATGTGCGCCGTCACTGTATGCGCTAGAGAAGTACGAGGGTAATGCTTTTAATACTCAGTTTTACACGTAGCTGTTCTCTCTCACCCTGGGGTCTGTGGGCGTATCACATTCGCAGATATTTATATTTTAAATATTATCCCAGTTAATTCTGGCCCCCCATTTGTTACGCTAAGGACGGTGGTGAAAGTTGGTCCTCATAAATAGTTGATTGATGGTGGCCTGATGGTGTTGGCCATGTGCTGTACGGCTAAGAGACGGAGCTTAGATTTAGTTCCCCAGGCGACGTGTGTGCTGCATGGTTGCAGGATAAATGGTTCCCTGTTGCCCGACTCCGGGAGAAAGCCCATGTGACTGCAGTGCAGTCCGCTTCTGAGAATCGCTGATTTAAGAATGAGCATCGTAAAATATTCAAACCCTTTGTGACAAGTCACTACGAACCCCTGCAAACTGCTCCTCTTACCATACACAGCCTCTTACAAAAAGCCGTATCCCCTAAGATCGCTGCAGTGCTTTAAATGTGCATTATTTTTACTTTGGTTGACTATGATTCTAATGCTGCTGTGTATTACTTTTATTGCTTTTAGGAGTAGTAGAAGTAGTAGTCATAGTAGCAGTGATAGAAGCACCAATAGTGTTATCAGTTATGGATGATTAGGAAGCTCTAGTAGGTGTAGTTGCGGAAGTAAAAGGAGCAACTGCAGCGGTAATGCCTTATTTAATGAATGGACTTATATCCAGGGCTACTTACATGCATGATTGGAGTCAGAATATAATTTCATCACTTGAATTTTTGTTTAAAACATTTTGAATGTGCCATTTTGAATACATATCACATTTAACACGACTCACAATGAAAGCAAGATGAGAATCATGAGTTTATGGGTTTATGATGAAAGTAAATTCACAGCAGCAGATGTAGAATGGATAGAAGACTAATAAGATAACTGGGGAAATGTAGCGCTAATGTTTGAGTAGTATCTATTTATCTATGCATAAGGCCAGCACCCTGGCCTAGGGTAATATACATTAAGCTGTTTTTTTTTTTATTACGGTGACATAGTCATTACTTTGTCCAGGGTTCCTGTCACATTAAACACAGTTTACTGTAATGTAGTGAGCCTGTTAAAGCTGGAAGGTATTGGGTGTTAATGGACTTGAGTAAACCAGGTTAAATGAGTATGTCTAATGGGCTGCAGAGATTTGGAGAGCATGAAGCCAAGAGACATATGCTGCCGTGGGCTGTGGTTAGGGAGCGGGGCTCAGAACCTGCAGGCTGCATGTTTAATGCCCAGAGAAGGAGGTGCTATTTAACTTTGAGCCAGGTGCTTATCGGGAATTGTTTTAGTAAACACGCAGCTGTATAAATTCAGTTATAGGGTCGGCAGCTTTCTGAGCTTGTGAAAACTAACCACCGCAGAAGAATCACCGCAGTGGAGCTCTTTTCTTGCACCGAGGTGAGAGAAACCTAAACAGCATATGCCTACAGCTGTGAAATCAACAGGGTCTGCCTGGTAGCCAAAGGGCAGGTTTGGTTCAGGTTTGAAAGACACAGTATAGTGAAGCACTGCAGATTGTAATGTTGCTGTTGGGGGAGAATGATGGCTGCAGGGTGCAGTCAGAAAAGGTAGAGGAAGAGCAGTGAGACTGTGGCTTCTTCTGCTTCCCAAACCCACAGCACGTCTGGGCCACTGACACCTAAACACGCTCTAAAAATACCTGCTGTACAGAACCAGAGAATGACGTGCTCTCAGATTGCACTCGGGGACAACTGGTCCCCCACCTGGCTGAGCTTGCTGTGTCCCAGCTACTCCCAATACTGCCCAACACGTGCCCTCTCCAGTCTGACAGGAGCGGTGCTGGGTTTGAGTGCACCCAGAGGTCACCGTGTCTGTGAACTGCACTAACGCTTGGAGCGGTGCAGGTCTCTCGGAGGTCAGCTGTAGAGGGTAGAGGAGGGTAGAGGTTAATACATACAGTGTTCTAGGCAGTTGTGTTGCTATATGCTGGGAGGTGTACTAGGGATATATGCTTTATTTTCATCTGTTTTTTTTCTTCTGTTTGTGAAATTAAATGAATCAGCGCTTGGCAAATATAGTCAGTGCAGTGGCAGTGTTCATAAAGCACTCATAATTCTATTTGTTGTGAGATGTTGTGGGTCTAAAACTTTGTCCCGGTGGGTTAATCTTGTTAAGGCTGAGTGGTGGTTTGCAGAAGAAGGCAGTGAACTCATGCTGTTTGCTTTACCTATTTTTTTTTACACTGTGAGTCGGTCAGTTCTCCGGATCGGTTTTTTTTTTTTTGGTCTGGCACGAAGGGGAGATCTCAGAAGCTGCGATTGTGTCGTTGCGTTGGATGTGTTATAATTACCCGCAAACGTATCTGAAAACAGCCCGGGGGCAGCACCACCCTCGTCGGAGAAGGCTTCATTTACCAGATATGCGATCTGACTTCTCCCGTCAGGACTCCCAGACGCTGCAATAATGATGTAAGACAGCCAGGGAGCCAGCGCTCCACCCAGTCGGTGCAAACGGCTGCGGCGGCGGTGTCTCTATCAGCGCTTCCGAGAGCGCTGTGCGGACGGGCGCAGATACGACGGTAACGCTCGCCGTTATTACATCGTGTCGAACAAATCCGTCAGCACGGATGCGCGGCTGACACACCGGCACGGCGAAACCGTCCAGTCTGCGCGAATGCCGTTAGTTATTACACACACACTCAAACCTCTGCAGAAACGCTATATTTACACTCTGTCTATCTGAATAATGAAACTCAAATTGGATTTCTGTTAGCTTTGGCATGGACAGCAGGCACGGTGTGAGCTATAAAAACAGCCCTCTTCCTTTTCCTCGCGTTTCTGAAAGTGCTGTGACGGAGTGTGTTCGCTTTGAAATGAGCAAGGTAATTGAGCAAAATTGAGCACACTAAATGAGCGCAGTTCACCTCAGCGAAAATACTTCTGAGTACATTCGCTGCATTCATTTCCTGTATGATACAGCGCAAAGGAATGACCCCGAGGCCATTTTCTTAAATGCGCTCTACAGAAAATATGCAGTTACGTGTGTAGCTCGAGAGAACATTTTAGTTACTTTCAATGCCCTGGTTTTATAGTGTAAGTGTAAAAGTTTAGAGGGTAAGAGAACCGATCCCAGCCATATTAAATTAGGCTAAATGGTGTCATTTTGGTGTCCATAAAAGAAGACTTCTCATGTCTTGCACTACAGCAATTGCAAAGCGATCTGAGCAGTAAGGCGTCACTGAGGCTAAGAATCAGAATAAGACTTTATTGGCCAAGCATACACATACGAGGAATTTGACTCGGGTTCCACTTTCTCTCGTAGTGCTTTCATACAGCTTCAAGGTGACAAAAAATATTATTTTTTTTACATTACATTATTGGCATTTAGTAGATGCTCGTATCCAGAGCAACTTACATAGGTTACATTTTTTTTTACATTTTACCCATTTATACAGCTGGATATTTACTTAGGCAGTTCTGGGTTAAGTACCTTGCCCAAAGGTACAGCAGCAGTGCCCCAGCAAGGAATCAAACCAGCAACCTTTTGGTTATGAGTCCTGCTCCTTAACCGCTATGCTGTCCAAATACCACCCAGCAAGGCAGTAATGCTTTAGTATAAGCAGTGAAGGCTTCAGTGTGTCGTGGCTCCTCTCTCTGACACGGTGTCCTGCCCTGGGGGGGGGGCAGTGAGAGTAATGAACATGAAATGGGTTTGTGAAGAGGTGGATTACCTCTCCGGCTTCCTTCGGGAGAAGCTGTGGGGAGGTTGGGGGTGGGGGGTTTTGGGGGTGACAGACACACTCACTTACCAGGAAGATTGCTGCCGCTGCTCGTGAAGGATTGGAAAAATCAAGTGACCCTGCAGTCTGTGTGCAGTACGCCGTCACCTCCCGGCTACTGCCTGTTGTCCTGCACGGCACCTCCCCGAACCCGGCACTCGTGTCTCATTACAGTGAGCTGCATGCTGGGTGCCCGTGGCAGGGGTGGGGGGTTGAGCTGAGAGGGGGAAAGTGGACACGCGGCTCGGCGGGCTGTCAGCCCCCGGTGAGGCAGGAGTGCAAGGTCAGAGGTTCTGCCTGTAATGTGTCATGGGAGAGTAATATCCTGTCCTGCCGAGGGCCAGAGAGAGCAGCCCTGTGCAGAGGACCTCAGCTGTCAGACCTATTAGCCTGGCCATCCTTTAATCTCTGTCAGACTCAGCGGCCTGTCTGTCCATTAATATCTCTCTCTCCTGCTTTCTCCCTCTCCTTCTCCCGCTGTCTCTCTCTCTCTCCCTCTCCCTCTCCCGCTGTCTATCTCTCTCTCTCTCTCTCTTTCTCTCTGTCTCTTGCTCCCTCTCTGTGTCACTCCTTCTCCTACACTCCCTCTCTCTTTTTCTCTCTTCATCTCTCTGTCTGGGTTCCCTCAGGATGTGAGGGACCATGGACAGTGCCACACTGTAATCCCTCACACATCCATGTCTCTTATTTCTCAGCACAGCCTGACCACTGAACTAAGTTAACCTCTTCTCTCTGTCACACGGTATTTGCTTTCTTGATTAGATTTTTTCCTGATGCATGCCCGTGTATAATTTACAGGTGGTATTGAAAGGTTATGGAGGGAGAGAACAGAAGTGAGAGGTTCAGCAGGGCATGTTCAGACTTTGCCGGTGATTGGAGTGGCTCTAGACATACAGCAGGTCTGCTCTGTCAGAAGCATTTTTATTTACTGTGTTAGGTGTGTGTAGCTCTGCAAGCCGAGGGAGAGGGCGCGGCACTGACTCCGGTTCAGAGGCATGGGGCCCAGGTTTGGTGTTGCTCCTGACTGTCACCTGTGAGGCGTCTTCACCCACTCCCTCCTCTGTCTCTTTCACCCCTTCATGGTGGTAGGAGCAGGAGGACCTGATGCAGTCAGAGCTGACCCAAATCTGTTAACAACTGAACTCCTGTGTGTGTGTGCGTGTGTGTGAGTGTGCATGTGCATGTGTGTGTACGTGTGTGTGTGCATGAGCATGTGTGTGTGTGTGTGTGCGTGCATGTGTTTGTGTGTATGCTTGTATACATGTCTGTGTGCATGTGTGTGAGCGTGTGTGTGTGTGTGTGTGTGTGTGTGTGTGTGTGTGTGTGTGTGTGTGTATGTGTGTGAGTGTGAGTGTGTGTGTGTGTCTGTGTGTGTGTGCATGTGTGAGTGTGAGCATGTGTGGGTGTGTGTGTGTGAGTGTGAGTGTGTGTGTGTGTGTGTGTGTGTGTGTGAGTGTGAGCGTGTGTGTGTGTGTGTGTGTGTGTGTGTGTGTGTGTGTGTGTGTGTCTGTGTGTCACAGAAGAAAGGACTTGCGTGTTCTTCAGGGCATTTACTGATCATTTCTGTCCATTCATGGGTTAAATCCATTCATCTCATTCTTTCTTATTTTAGCACAGCTGCATGTGTTTTATATCTCACTGCACTGCTTGTGTGGTCTGTCTTCCCTCTCTAACTGCACAGCAGTTAATATCCCTGCATTTTCTCCTTTTCTACATCATAGAGTCACGTATTAAAGAGTACAGCACAGTGCATTACAGAACGTGTCTGATGCAGTGTGCATTTCAGTACACTTCTGCAGATAAAAGTAAACTCTGACTCTGGGAGTGTGGAGCCTGTGGTGTTTAAAATGCAGTGTCCATACTAGCATGTTTGAGTCATTAAGCAAGGGCTATTACTTTGCAATGGACAAGCTCAGGACTGCAGTATGTTCCATGTATGTTCCCTGGGTCTGAACACATCCACTCTGCAGGGGCACAAAGCCACAGAACGAGTTAAAGAAGCAGGGTCTCCTCCATAATGTACTCATGAAATCTATCCCTGGGTCTCTGATAAATATACATGTTTTGTTGGGCGTTTATAGACACCAATTACCCTACATCTTCCTTCAGGGAACTCCCGAGCAACCGCTCAGAGATGGCAGGCAAAGCCAATTTGTACCAGCGTTTAGAACAGAGTTAGATATCGGCGTGACACACAGACCAACTCCC
Source organism: Megalops cyprinoides (assembly GCF_013368585.1). Classification (NCBI taxonomy): domain Eukaryota; kingdom Metazoa; phylum Chordata; class Actinopteri; order Elopiformes; family Megalopidae; genus Megalops; species Megalops cyprinoides. The sequence continues at coordinate 35,607,016 of NC_050593.1, forward strand.
GTGCAGAATGAGACTGAACTCCCAGATGGAAGGGGAGGTAATCACTGTCAGGGAAGCTGTCCCACTGGGAGAGGAGGATTTCTGAACAGTTTATGTAGAAGCAGAAGTAGAATATATCACAGTGGAACACCTGATCAGACTATAGCATACTGGAGGTATAAGAAATGTCCTATATGTTACTCTAACCCAAACCCTGTTTATAAGCTTCTCAAGGATGCAAAACCAGAGGATAACAAGGTGTGTATTGGATTGGTGAAAATGCAAATAGTAATGATGTGATAAGCCCTGCTTGTGTGTATGTGTGCATGTGTGTGTGTTAGGTGTGTGTAATGAAGCCTGAGTGAATGATCTGATAATCCTTGTGTGTGTGTGTGTGTGTGTGTGTGTGTGTGTGCAATCACTGCAAGTGTGTGTTGGATGAAAACTGAGTGAAAGATCTGTTGATGTGAGTGTGTGAGAGGTGTAGCCCATGTTCCCTGAGGGCAGCTGTCACAACACAGAGCTGCAGATACAGGACGGAGGCTGTGTCCCAAACACTGTCCACTGCATGTCCATTCCATCACTGGCCCACAGGGGGCGCTGGGCGGGCTTGCAGCGCAGGACTAGGCTGTCAGACCTTGTGCTGTTTGCATTTCCTGCAGTGGAATTTCTGGAGGGAGAACATCAGAGCAGTGCATGGTAGCTCCATACTCAAGGCGTTCATTCTGGAGTGGAATGACATGCATACGTTGTGCATTGCTGATCATTATGAGAAAGAAGATTTCAGTTGTTTTTGGCAACAGTGACAGGATACATCAGAATTTACTCACTCGCTTTCCTCAGATCTCAGCTTCTGGGCAAAGGTTCACACATTAGGAATTTTGGTAGATTTCACTGTGTGCGGTATACTGTAGCGGTGTGTGTAAATTGAGCGTTTAGTGTCCCACGGTGATTATGTATAAAAGATATTATTTACCATATAACCATAACCTCCGCCCCCAAGATCAGCACTTCATAAAAACTGCCTGTGAACCAGCCTTGCCCTATTATTCAGCTCCTGCAGGGCCTCTGGGAATTGAAATATTGCTCCACATTGCCGGGGTTGATTGATCGGGTCGCTCAACATCCACTCAAATCAAACATGACCCTGACTCTATTAGAATGACTCCAATTATGACCGAAGTGAATTCATTCTGAAATATCTGCTGTTAATGAAATGCGATTCAAATGCACATTTTAAAGCGGCAGTTAGGTCCACCCAGGGGTTTATAAAAAGAGGCTGGCGGAATGTTTGCGAAAGAAGCCGTAACCTTGCGCGGCTTCGGTGCAGAGAGCTCAGTGTTTTAGCATTCACAGACTTGACCCACATTATGCAAATATGCATCATTAAATATGCACATTCCTCCTCTGTCCTCTTTCTCACTTCTCTGCAATGCCACGGGGGGGTAATTTAAGGTGAACGAGACCGCCTGGGTATTTTTGGCAACAGCGTGCGTGTACTATCCCCTAATGGCTTGGGTCATACATGCATACATGCGGTCACTGTCTCAGTGCTCATGGTGTTGTGTGCTTCATGTCTGAATCGTTGTTTTGAGTGCAGTGGAAAGCACCATGGGGACAGGCTGTGTGCAGACAGCAGGAATGGACCGGCACCGACAGGGAGCACTGAGTGGGATTAGGGTGGAGTCACCGTTGCCTTACATTACATTCATGTAGCAGGCGCTCATATGTAGAGCAACTCTGGAGCTTCTGGAGCTGGAGATTGCAGGTTCGAGTCCACCTGGGATGAGTTCAAGGAAACACTGTGTACCGAGTGTCTGTTTTCTGCCTAATTCCCATGTGCTCTCAACACATGTATCGTATAATTTATTATTTAAGTCATAATGCCACAAACAAACGTATATATCTTGTATATTTGGAAAGGGAGAGGTAGAGAGTGTATGTAAATACTGTTGAAATACATTTACGTTTACATTTATTCATTTAGCAGACGCTTTTATCCAAAGCGACTTACATAGGTTACAGCTCTTTAAAATGTTATCCATTTATACAGCTGGATATTTACTGAGGCAATTGCGGGTTAAGTACCTTGCCCAAGGGTACAACAGCAGCGTCCTAGCGGGGATCAAACCGACAACCTTTCAGTTACGAATCCTGCTCAAATACCTCAGCCCACACCCGACAGATACTGCGAAAAAACCGTGTTCCTTTTCCTGGACATTCAGCTCCTTCCTCATCAGGGTTCCAGGCCTTAGTTTGTGCCTAAAGCCATCACCATCATAAACAGCAAAGTTATGTGGATGGGAAGAACCGTATAGTGTGCACTGTATAGATTGTACCAGGTAAATATATTGTGTTATTTTGTGTTTGCATGCCAAAGTTTCAGTTATAACTATTACTTGAAATGTTTTACATTTTATGAATTGGTTTTACTATTATTGTGCCTACTGTACTGTTACACTTGCATAGGCAATGGTATCAAACGATATGCTTACGGTATTATGTGAAAGGGACGAAGCAGGTTTTTTTAAATGATTCTAAGCTGCAATCTAGAGGATAAAAGATGAATCTGAAGAGAGTGTAATGAACCTGTACATATAATCGAAAGATTAAAGTAGGTTGTGATTTACATGGATAATTATTTTTGTTAATGTTGTCCCTTTTGTTAATGTTGTCCCTGAAGAAACTTACACCAAATTCAAACATTGTAAGTATTTCCACACATTTATGATATAAAACACTTTTATCTGCAGATTCTGACACTGAAGATATCACATACCTATTGATCCTTAAAAAAGGAGGCCTAAAGAGAAACACTTTTTTGTTTTTAGCTTTATTTAAAAAAAGAAACCGATTTAGACCAACCATCCAAATGAGCACATCAGTCAGATGATCAGCATCTGAGGCTGTGGAAATACAATAGCCTAATGAGGCAGTCTTGGCCACCGCTGATATAGAGACATTAAGCGGCTTTCCGGACTTTTCCCAAAGTCACAGAGGAGCCCTGTGCAAGCTGTTGTAAAAACACTGGAAACTGGTGACACATCCACAGGCCTTTGTGTTCCCGCACGGGCGTTTGGGCAGGACTTGGATCTGTTCTCCAGATCAGGAGATGTGAGTCAGTGTCACTTCAGCTCTAGAGGAGAAACTCACTCACTTGGCTCAGTTAATATAAAGGCTGATGAGTTTTCCACAGAGAGCCGTGTTTTCACAGAGTGAGACCCAGAAAGGCTGTGTGTGGAGGCCTGGGGCCAAATAACTACAACACCTCCTTTTTACAGTTCCACAAAATGAGAAAAACTTCTCCATTGTGGTTTTATGTAGCAAATTGTTCCCAACATCAGCAGATCCTCATTTTATGGTCCAACAAGGAAGGACTTACAAATATGGGGTGTTTAAGTGAACTGTGAATTTAAGTAAAGACAGTGTTGTAGAGATGTCTGAGAAAATGACACCACTTTATACGAAGAAGATTTAACAAGATAATATCTGTTGCTATGCTGTGAATCACCGGCTGTTCATTCAGGAATCAGTACCTTTCAGTCAGAATCTGAGACATACCTTTTTTTTACCTTTTTTAAGCAGAGCAACAGGAAGTAATATTCCCTTTGTTTAAATCCTGAGCAAATATTTAAATGTATTTTAAATATATTCATAATATTGCTTTAAATGTGAATGCAGAGTCAGGATACACATTGTTTGATCACATCTTTTCAGACCCTGGTTATTTCATTTTTCGCTTTGGCAAATATAGGACTCAAAAGCTCCATTTCACATTCAGTCTGAATGCATGTGTCTTTGAAAATCAGACCTGAAAGTTTCGGTCACAGGCAAGCTTTCAGTGGCAAGCAGCTTAACGAACAAGGCGCTGTGATGAATTCGGTCACCTAGCGACCGCTTCAGGTGGGAAAGAGAGACTCTGTTTTCCATGCAGGGTCTCAGACGAGTGGAAAGGGGAGCGTTGGTTGTTTCTGAAATAGACCACATGAAATATATATGACGCTGAAATGGAGAATCTGAAAAAGCTGAAGCAAGTATTAATTTAAAAACGGTAAACTGTCCCCGGGAACACGCTGTCATGCCATTGTGAGAACAAAGCGCAGCCAGAGCTTCAAAATAAAGGTCACACTCCTTTAGTGGAGAGCAGCCGTCTTCACAGGTGAACTCGGTTTCAGTACATACAGCTGCGACTGCGTTCTACAGGGTATCTCTGTAAATGGGATCAATAAACAGTCATCCTGAAATTCTCATGCTCTTTCTTCCATTCAGCTGAGGGCCAGGAGGCCTAACGTGAGGAGAACTCCCCTCCCCCCTCCTCCTTTCCCCCGAACACGGCAATCAATACTGTGTGTTTGCAGTTGTTTTTATGATTCCTTTTTCACGATAGCACACTCCTCATAAAAAGCACCACTGACACTCTGAGATCTGATTACCCTCATGAGTAAACACAGCCCCCAGAGCGGTGCTTGTTGGGGGGGAGGACGCACCCGCCAGAGCATCTGAGTGCAAGGCCAGCTTCAGCGGATGCCCGCCCGTCCGTCAGCGGCAGAAACGGTGTCACATGGTAAACCGCTGGGCATCTCGCCGTGACAAAGGGACGGAAGCTGAAATAAAACGGACTGGCTTCCTGTGCCACCTGTTGTTTTGAATCGCGTAGCAGCACAGCGTTGACGGGTGATGGGGAAATTCCACATGACTGCAGCCGTAGACTGCTGTAAACTGCAGTCCAGGGACAGCAGTGTGGTGTAGTGGCAAGGAGCAGGGCTCGTAACCAAAAGGCTGCTGGTCCGATTCCCCACTGCTGCTGTACCCTCAGGCAAGGTAACCCACAACTGCCTCTGTAAATATCCAGCTGTATAAATGGATAAAATTATACAATTGTAACCTACTGTGAATGGTATGCAGGCTGTCACAACTGTCCTGGAGTGTTGCGCAACAGTGGCGTGTTGCATTGGTATCAGAGAGGTTTTAATTGGATGTGTCACCGCACCTGAGTGATGTGTCATTGTTGTCACACTGTTATCTTGGCACATGAATGGGAAATACTGTGTGTGATTGGCTGAATTACTTTCCTGAAACGTGAAGCGCTGTGTGCGATTGGCTAGTCGCTGCTGCCTGGGGAATGCTGATTGATGTAAAAAAAAAACAGCAAGAGACAGTCCACAGGCCCTACACACACCCAGCAGGGCATGGTAAACAGGATTACAGAGGCTGAGGTCGTGGCTGTGAACAGTGCCTACATGGAGAGACTCATTAACCTTAGGAAAGAGAAGTGACCTCTGCGTTTCTCTCACACTGTTCCTCTGGCTGCTGCCCATTCCTGCTCTTCCCTGCGCTGGACTCCGGCCACGTGAGGCCATGTGGCGGTGATGAATGGTGCTGTGACCCCTGGTTGTGTCGTCTCACCCCCCCCCCCCCCCCCCCCCCGTGAAGTGCATTTCAGTTCTGGGAACAGCTCGTGAAACGAGCTGGCAATTTTGGAGCAGGGTGCCTTTTTTTACAAAACGCCTCTGGCATGACTCTCTCCGTAAGCTCTCCACTCATTAGCTGTGGTCCTCCTCATTCAAACAGCAGTTTTCATTGGACTCTAGACTCTAGTCCTGCTCAGGAGGAACACTTGTCGGCACTGCAGAATGGGACACTTGCTGTGATACTGTTGCTGTCCACTCCATGTTTTGCTGAGTTTATATCCTAACATTAATCCTAACTGTTACTGCATGCTAACTTGCTACTGGCCGCTAACATGCCAGTCTGTCACTGCACATTAATGCTGTAATACATAATACAATTACAATACATACACAGTACATTCCAATAATGTAATACTGGTGCATTTTCGTTGGTAGGAAGTGTGTTTTATTGATAACATGAGCAATTTTAATCTTACCTCCAGATGTATTAAATATGTTTTACCTGTTAAGCTCCTGTGGATTAACTCAGTGCATTATCTTCACTGCTGCTATTTCTTGTGTTCTGTGTCCAGTTAATTCTCAGTTTGTAACCAAATGTTAATGAACTATTTGGTGGTTACTTGGCCTTTGGATAAATGGTGTTCTGCCAAAGTAAAGCACCAAATTATTATTGTAATGATACTGTCACTTGCCCTCTCATTTTGATGAAACACAAGAGTAGAGTGCACAGTAAATGGTCTATGATTGTGTAAAACTGGTTTGATATGGCAGATAGTATCAGTGATAAGCACCTCAAACCGCGTGCACCGCTGCAGCTCTGGGGAAGCTTTAAACACCGATCTCTTCAACAGTCTCCTCTCTCCTGGAGCAACAGCCTCACGCCAGACATGATGAACCATTTAAAGAATAATTTCCATTCAACACAGCTCACTTTAACAAGGATCATTATTCCTCACATACCAGCCTTTCCCAGCTGTCCTGTTGTCAGAGCCGGTGAGGCTGTGATAAGAAGGTGCAGCCGAAACGCACGGGTCTACAAGCAGAACCGGGATAGAAAGCTTGCACTGCCACCATAAACAGCAGAGGCATGCTTGAATTGTCTGTGTGCACCTGGGTAACACTAGGGCCAGATATCGATCATTAGCAGTACAAAATAAATTGAATGGGGGGTGGGCAGTAGCTTGTGAGAAAAAAGTCTTTATTTCAGATAATTGTTTTATTGGGAGGCAAATCTTATTTCTGCCCAGCTTTTATGACCCACAATCAATACCTATTACTTAAGTGAAGGTGATCTGGTGTTTGCTCTTATCAACATGCATGTTTGAGTTAATGACGTGGGGAGAGTGCTTTCCTCTGGGGCATGTCTGCGGGAATTAGGACTCTGCGGGGTTTCCATGTGCTGAGAGAACACTCTGCCTTCCGCTGGACGCTGGCCAGGCAAACACTTGCCTCTTACTTAATGGCTGCAGCAAAGCCCAACGTTTATGTGGGATGTCACTCTCTGTTAGGGACCAGGCCTGGCCCTTTGACGGGAAAACACACAGCAGCCAGCTGGCCAATCTGTGCGTGGCATCGTAACCGTGAGGGTTCCCGTAAACCTGTGGCCTGATAAAGGTGATGCTGCTTGTTGGGTACCAGGTCACATTGTTTTGCATTCCGCTGAAAATCAGATGAGGAATTTCAGCCGAGACACTTATCGATTCCAGCCGGGATCACTGAGATTGATGCGGGGTTCGGAGGGCCACTTCACATACTGCTTTCCTCGTTGTCTTATTAGTCTGTGATTTTAATATCAGATTATGATTTATGGCGGCTTTTCTGTACACATCATACATGTTTAGAGGTCCATTAGCGCAACTGCCCTCATTCTATTCTGGTATTCTTCCATTTGGACAGTGTCCCTGTTCTCGTGACTGTCAAAGGGTCCATATATTGTTGTGATTCATTCTTAAATCCTGGGATGTGATGATTCTGTCAGCCCAGTTCATCGTAAGTGGATTAAGTGTTCTGTTCCAAGTCATTACCATTATTCAAAACTAATAAACCCCTTGTGTAGAGTATGCTAATACCTTGAAAAGGTCTCAGTTAAGTCTACCCAGAAGCACGAACAGGAAGGGTGTGTCACATTAATTGTTGTGACAGGTGACAGCTACAGAGTTACTGTAAAGACTAAGTAGCTCTAAGATCTAAATCTCAGAAGTGATCAAACTAAAGCCTGAGGATCTGGAGATATGGCTGGTTTGAATTGAATATTCATGTAAAAACACTTGCAAATCATTCAAAGGTCTAGCATACTGTTTTCATTACTCCTAATGCTAACCAATCAAAAAGGTGAATAGCACATTGTGTGTTTTGGCTCCAATACCATCAAGGTTTACTCCGTCATTATTTAATCATATACTGTATCAGTAAAGGAAGGAGGAATTGAAAATGATATTGACAATCACAGATGACAATCACAGATGTGATCTCGGTCATTTCTGTTTCAGTATCAGTCTCAGCACCAGCTTCAGTTCAGTTTAAACCCAAATAATCCGCTCTGAATCCAAACTGCCACCGCTCACCGTCTGAGGTGGTGGGTGACATCATGCTCTTTACAAAGCGAGAGGCCGGAATGTGAACTTCAGATGCCATTTAATGTCGCTAAGCTTACCGTGGAGACATGCTCTGTAATCACAGCTTCCTTAATTCGGGATCACAATAAGTACCTCCTGCAGCCATCAGAGACATGCTCTTCTGGTCACAGCTGTCCTGTTCACTGACCTCAGGTCAGTCAGACCATCCTTTGTGACCATTGTATTCTCCACTGGCCCAGTAGGGTGTGTGCAGTGTAGAATAGCGGTAAGGAGCCAGGCTCATGACAAAATGGTTGCTGGTTCAAATCCCTGCTGGGACACTGCTGCTGCTGTACCCTTGGGCAAGGTACTCAACCCACAATTGTCTTAGTAAATATCCAGCTGTATATGTGCATAACATGTAAAAATTGTAACCTATGTAAGTCGCTCTGGATAAGAGTGTCTGCTAAATAACAATAATGTAATGTAATGTAACATAATATTTGTGAGGACCAACAGAGGAATCTCTGTTCGCAGCAGAGGAATGAAGGCTCTTCACTGGAGAAAAGAATGAATCTGGGCTACCTCATAGCAGGGTCCCCCCCGGGGGGGGGCATTGGAGTAGGGCCTGGAGGGCCACGGGGGCCCAGTGGAGTGTCGGGGGGGGGACTGGAGGGGTGAGGATCCTACAGAGCAGAGAGAAAGAGCCACGCTGCTGGCACTCAAGACAAGGCAGTTCTGTCCCTGCTCAGGCAGTGAGTAATTCAAGCAGACAGTAATTGTTACACTTGATGGGATTAAGCTAATTTGTTTAGCTGACCCTTGGTTGAGTGAAGCCCGTGCTGATCAGAATTTTTCAGCCCACGCCATCTGCCAGTCCTGTGGAGGTATTTCCAGAGCCTCCGGTTGTGACAGCAAGCAGGAGACCTTCTTCGCACTGAGGGAAAATGCAACTCAAGACTTTAATCATTTCTTCACTTCACTCTTCCTCTCCCTGCTTTATTTCCACTACCCCCAGCAGTGAAAGGGTTAATTCCTATTGAGCGGAGATGACTGATAAGATCATTCTCATGGGCCTTTGCTGAAAGGGAGATAGTCATGATATTCTTTCAGGGAGAAACGTTATAGGATGACAGCGCAAATTACATTAAATCATGTTTAATGAAAAGATACTTCCACCTGGCAGTCTAGTCTGATTACGCCATTATGAAAATCTAGGGCAGGCAACACGAAACAAATGCACCAGAAAATAACCACCACGGGGGAAAACAGGGCCGGCAAGCCAACGCGAATTCATCACCATTCTTTAATGCCGCAGCCGATCCGGCTGTTTCACTCAAGAGCCTATTTATCAGTCTAATCTATTTATACTCCACCTCGAGAGTGTGTACCCTGCTCCGATGCACGGCGTTTCTTAGACCACTCCAGCTGCCTGTTTCAGGGGCTGCAGGTGCGAGTGTGTGTGTATGTTTGCATCTGCAGCTGAGGAGTGGACTCGCAGGGGCACTGGAGACAGTGAGGATTTGTTTCAGTGATCATCCGTTTGATTATTATTTGAGTTGCCAGCTCTGCACGATTTCAAGGCCTCCCAGCAAGCAGGGGAGCTAAGATAACCTCTCCCCTCACCTGCGGGAAGGTACGCCGGCCGGTCTGTCTCGCAGAGTCACGGTTAGGACCGGAGCACCGGAGGGGTTTCAACACCGACTCCTTCCATTAGCACCTCAGAATGCTGGGACTGATTATGATGGACAAACACCCTAAACCACCTTCAGAAAGACGGCTTCTTTGATGCAGTGCACTTTTTTAATGTATAATTTTTTTGCATTTATTGATTTCTGTGACTGATATTTCAAAATACCTTTCTCTGTATATATTGCTCAGAGTTCTGTGAAGATGCAGAGCAAAAAAAAAACAACAAAAAAAACACAGATATAGTGCAGTTAATGATAGAAGGTTTTCACACAAATGCAGAGTGAAAGCCCCTGGCCTTTTCTGCCCTGCATCCTCCACCCGTAACTCCTCACAGGGTGATTCCCCCTCATTCATCAACGAGAGATGATCCCGGCAGAGAGAGAGACGCGCATTACACCACGCATTGGTATGCTGTTCAGGCGGAGTGGATTCCTCCTGCTCCACACTCTGGAATTTCAATATATTCAATATATTCAAAAAAAAAAAAGACGGCTGGAACATTGTCAGGGTGATGAATTTTCAAACAAAGCGTATTCAAATGCAAATCTTTAAACAGCTTCAATGATTCTGAGTGAATACACCATCAAGGTTCATCAGAGCAGACAGGATATAGTATTTCAGAGGACAATGATCATTCGGTTATGATATTGTACAACACAAGCCATGCAGATGAGAAAGCGCATATTGCAGTGGTCATGGTGTGTTCTAGCTTTAATTAAATCCCTTCAGCACTGATGTGCAGGCAGCTGTGCAGGCAGCAGTAAGCAGAAACCAAGCTGTAACCTTTCATCACGAGTGTAACAAAACCCTCCGCCATGAATGTAAACCTGTCCTTGTAGCCGCATTGAGTGTCACATCTCTATTGAAAAAAGTACACTTGGCTCTCGGTCACTCTATGTATTAGTCATGCTTAATGGACGCATCGAATGTATGAAAAATGTAGAAGCACTTGTCCACATTTGCCTTGTGCAGGCATGAATGAGACCATTCTGTCTTCCTCTCATTCTGAAGCTCCTCAGACCTACAGAACACTGAGAGAAAATCCACAGGTCTTTTTCTCTAAATCCCATAGTTGGAAAAATGCACAGGTCAACTTTATTTATTTCACCAATGTGAAGGAGACCTGTGTGAATGACTTTAAAGCACAGCAATGAGATGGTTCTGTGTGTGAGTGTAATTACAGCCTCTATCTGTTGGTATTCTCTTCATCCACAGTGAATACAGATGAAGTGTCACGTTCTCTGCTGTATTTCCCTGAATATGCATGCTATATCAGCATGCAGGCCATTCCATTTAGGAAGTACCCACATAGCAGGTCCTTGTAAAGGACATTTCATTGCATTACATTATGGTAATTTAGCAGACGCTCTTAACCGGAGCAACATTTTTATGTGTTACACATTTATACAGCTGGATATTTATTGAGGCAATTCTGGGAATTGAACCAGCAACCTTTTGGTCATAAGCACCTTACCATTATGCTACACTGCCACCCATTGCTCTAATGTGCTGCCATTGGTGTGATATAGACTCACTCCTGTCGGCCAGGTCTCTGAGGATACCTGGGTCCCCTCAGAAGCAGCAGTGAGAGGTCAGTCAGTGACAGGGACAGAGGTCAGGACGGGTGGATCCCCAGTGCCAGAGCAGAGGTTCTGACGGAGGACAGAGGCTGAAGGGTCCAGACTGGGGCTGCCTGCTGAGGGGAACCTCTCTGTGTGCTGGGGGCACTACAGAGTTTCAGACCCCTCTGCTGAAACCCAGCAGGATGGCCCTTCCTCACTGTCAGCTCTCAGCTCTTTATCAGGCTTTGAGCTTGTGGCACAAGAAGAGGTAAGAGGTGATTTGTATGGTTACTGTAAAAAGATTTCAGTTATTAAGGGGTAAGTAAAATAGAATGGTTTGTGTCCTGACGGTCAGGAACACAGCTACACATATCAATCTCATGTGGACACCAAGCCAGAGGGTGTTACTGAAAGGGTGATATTTCTGAGTAACATGCACCGTATAAAAGAAGCTCCGTTCGGCAGCTCTGGACTCGGCTCGGCGCCACTCTTTATCGACTCAGGCAGACCTCTCTCATGTCAGAAAGAAAAAATCTGCAGCTGAACGCGGCGTGGTGTTCACCCAGGCCCGCCAAACGGCACTGTCCATATGCAGTCTGATGCGTTTCCTTTCATTCCTCACTTCTGGGGTGACCTTTCAAGCCTCTTTCTCCCTGTCCCCATTAAGGAATAGATCAGCCCGGCTCGGAGCAATGTGGTCAGGAATGTGTTCCTGAGGCCGGCCGCCTCTCGCAACCCTAACCGTAGTACCAGCCACTTCCCCTGCAGGTCTCTTTAAAACGGAATCCTCTGCTAATGCTGGTGAAGAATGAACAGCGCAGAGCACTGCCACTTCCTCCTTTCCTTCCGGGTGAATCACAGGGTCATCGGCACCTGAAGGGTCATCAGGAAAAAAAAAAACAAAAAAGACAAGTTTGCGTTTGCAATTCAGAAACATTTTTTAGATTTGATTGCATGTGTATTATTTTATTAATAGGCGACTAATATTCAAATCTGTGCCTATTTGAGCTTAAATGGCAAAGGCAGATCAGCAGTAAATGAAAGATTAGTTTATTGGATTTGCTACTCAGACACCCCTCTTCTCACTGAGGAACGAAACTGTATTTTCACTTCAGCTCATTGTCATGCAGGTGAGCCGAGACGGAGCTCTCTGCTCGAGAGCGAACCAGTAGCTTTACCCATCGTCCCTCCAGTGCCCTCTCTTCGGCCAGACATCACTGTTCGACACTGTACAAGGATCTGAGACAGATTTCATACCAGATCAACTGAAAAATGAACAAATCATGTAGTGTAGAGAGGGGAAAGGAAAGAGGTGCTGGCATTTATATGAAAACAGGCTGTATCTTTCAGCTTTGCGAGAAGGCAGGTGTTTTTCCAGGTTTTCAATATCACTTCAGAAAGACGTTATTGATTCTTACTGCCTTCTCTGTGTATCTCAGCAAGTCTTAACAGTGGGAAAATATTGACAGTTGAGTCCTGTCAGTGGTTTGCTGTATCTGAAGTAAAGGGTTTTACTTCACAAAGTAATGCTGTGTTCCATACAAATTTACCATTCTTGTCTTCGAATTCCATATCAAATTTGATTTCACCTCCAGCATCGTCATGCGTCTCTAGATCTGAGGCTTGCCGTTAGTTTAGAATGGAATTCAGTCCTGCAACCATAAAATTCTACAGCCACCAAGGGTGCTTGTGTGAGAAAATGTGGGAGAGTGTTTGTGTGTGCATTCGTAAGTCAGTGGAATATTCTGATAAACATATTTCTCAGGGTTCATTTTCAAATACTTATTTACATTTTTCATAATAGTTAAGGGATAGTTGTGAGGCTCACAAGACAAGCCATATTTCTCTAAGCAAAAGAGTGATACTCGTACAAGTAGGGTGTTAATGGATACAATTCATTAAAGCACATACAATTAGTTCTTGGGGCAGAAAAAAGGTCTGAAGTTCAACTGGTAGATATATCCGTTAATGCCAACAAGTGATATTTACTCAGAGAGAAGTCTGAAACTGTTAGGAAGTTTCATGTTTCATGTTTCTGTTTCATATTCATTTCCCTTTGAATTGAATTTTGTGGTATTTTATACAAAAGGAATGAACGAAGATAACCTTTTCTGCCAGCAGGTGTCAGTATTGCATTTTGAATAACTCAGGGCAGACACAATCTAACTAAATTCTTGCTTTATTAGATTAACATCTCATGGAATAAAGACCATTTTCATATGAATTATCAGCTTCAAAATGTCCCCTTCCTGTTACGTCTTAAAGATGTTGTTTTGTTTCTATTTATTTCTATTCCATATTGATGCACCTAACTCGTTCAGAATGGAAAATGTACTTAATGCTATTTTTACACATTTTCCTAAAATAATGAAACACTAACCCCACAGTGCATTTAACATGATACGCCCAAGCTACCCAAATAATGGCATATCAGATCAAAATGTTTGATTTTCATTGGAGCCGGTCTTTATGATGAAAAAGTCGTGGGTCAGATAAAATAGCTCTGTTTATGAATAAGCGAATTCTCCTCTTTCCACTATCCATTTTGCAACTTTGCACCACCTTTTTACTCTAATGACTCTAATGTTTTTATGATGTAATAAAAGTGTGTGAACATCTGCTTCCCACCCAGGAGCTGCCAGGGTAGCACCAGAGCAGAGCTTTGTGGGAAACCGGTTGATGTCCCTCTCACGCTTGGATGGTTGGCTTGACCTTCTGCACCGGTAATGGTGAGCATACATCATACGGCTTTAGCGTTGATGAGGCACAGGGTAATTATGGGATGTTACTGTAGGGAAGGACCCCACACTCTACACGCATTCCTCAGTTACAGATGACACTTCTCCAGCCTGCTGCTGCTGTCCTGTGTGAATGAGAGGCAGGGGAAGGTTCTGGATGCAGGGCTCTATGCTCAGTCGGACCTACATGCTGCCAAGGACTTAAGGCCCCCCCTCCCCCAGCAATGAGACCCTGCAGCATGGGGACCTTGTGATACCCCACATGTTAGGGTAATGAAGCCTAACCACTGAGAAATGAGGTCCTGAAGCCTGTCCCTTCAGACAGCTTCACAGGGACCAATGCATTTTCAGTCACTCATTATGAAGCATGTATTTGAAGATATGTATTGGGTTTTTTTTTGGGCAACCACCAATTGCCTCAATCCAACACTTGCCTGCAGCTGGACATGGTTGTTGAGATCACTCTGACCTCCTCAGGCAGCTAACTTCAGAGGTGTACGCTCCCCCTGCCTTTGTGAACCGGGAGGATGAAAAGCTCCATTACAGGAGCATGGGACAACGAGGGCAAGCTAAGATTAGCCGACACGAGCAGAGATCCCACTTTCAGTGCTAAACCAGCGTGATCTGCTGAAAGCTGACATTGTCTCACCTGCCCAGCGAGTTCATTAGAGGAATCAGTGACAGTTAGCACTAACATCATTTAATGTGGATGATATTACCTTTTCAACAAGTTAATAATATACCAACAATTAAAAATGTATGTCCTTTATGTTTAATGTTTTCAAAAATATCACTGGACACTCAACAGAGGAGGACTGTCAAGTGCAATAACAATTTAAAATGTAAAAACAGAGGAAAAAACTCTTCTACACAATTTTGTGCTGACCAGAATAGTTCATGTCTCCAGCCTTGAGGCATGTTCCTCAGCTCACCTGCTCAGGCATCACAGATTAGGGTTAGGTCCCTCATTTGCTTTAGTTCACCTGTTACCTGTGAAGGATGCAGATCCCCACAGCTCTGATCCTTCCCAGATGTTACCTTTGATGAAAAACCCACAGGGAGCGGGCTACAACCCCAAAGGTGGAGACATACAAATTCCTCTACGCCAATGAAATTATATCTTCAATCCAATGGAACAAGAACATCTCGTGTGGCCATGTACTTTATCTCCATGCAGCATACAAAGAGAGGTCAGTATTTATAGTACTTTGTGTGAGTCGCATAACTACACAGCACAGAGTACACCATACCCAGGCTCAAAGCTTCTGCACGCGGAGGTGAGTGGAAGGCATCTAACACCAAGGGTCTATACCTGAACAAACAGGATAAAACCTTAGGACTGAAAGCCTCAGAAAAATAGCCATTGTCATGAAAAGCTGACCGAAGTGGAGTTCAAAAAGCACACTGAGAACAACGCTTCACCACGTGGTGACTCTGAACTCTGAACCCTCATCTCTTTCAGGAACTGGCTGGAAAGCGGGTGAGACTCTATCGTCTAACACAGCTGCAAAGCAACCCTTTTCTCCTCTCAGGGAGCAAGCTGTCTCACCTGTTAAAGGATCCTATAAAACCTTGACTGCAGCCTGAACCTTACTGAGGAGTGGGTGTTGCTATCTTGCCTGAAGGGGCTCCCTACATTACATTACATTATTGTCATTTAGCAGACGCTCTTATCCAGAGCGACAAACGTTACAGTTTTCACATGTCAATTTATGCGGCAGGATATGTACTGTGACAGTTCTGAATTACGAACCTTCCCCAAAGGTACAGCAGCAGTGCCCCGGCAGGGAATCAAACCAGCAACCTTCTGGTTGTGTTCTGCCCTGCTCCTTAAAACACACTGCCTACATCAGCGGGTGCTGTAGTCTCAGTGCTGAGCTGAGGACCCAGACAGTCAGGAGCTGTGGAGAGAAGAATGAGCAGCAGAGTTGGGGAGGCTTTGGGCAGCTTTCAGCCCCCTGCAGGGGCTCCTGCTGACAGACGACTAACAAGGCTGAGACACACACACACACACACACACACACACACACACACTCACACACACACTCACACACACACACACACTCACACACACACACACACACGCACACACACACGCACACACACTCACACACACACACACACACACACAGGAATTGTTAGATTTAAGCGCTGGCATTAAAGCACTGACAGTATTGTGAAACATACATAGACTTGTGAGACATACATAGTCACTTCAAGAGGCGTGTCGTTTTTCATTTGGTGTTTCAATTATTTTGTCTAGGCCAGTAGAAACAAAACAGTACATTAATATAACTGAAAAAAATATTATTCCCTCCCCTCCGTCCGGCTGGTCGGTCTCGCTCTTTGCTGAAGTGCGCGTTTCATGTTCAGCCTTCCAGTCGACGCACGTTTGCGGTCTTTCGCGTTTCTCGTTTGCACAGTTTGGGCGTTGGGGGTACCCGTAAGAGTGCTTACGGAGGCGGACAGGAAAGATGGCGGCGCAACGGAGTGAGTTTGAAGCCGAAAACGGGATGGAGTCCGAATCTAGAGAGGAGGTAAAATTAGTCCCTGTCCCTCAGTTAAGACATTAACCGCTAATTTAAAATGACATCTGAGCACAATTTCATATTTAAATGAACAGCGAAACATATTTATATGTTGTACTTTGTGAGAAGGAGGTTCGTGGGCCTTCTGCGCTTCTGTGATTCGGCCGCACTCACATGGCGCTCTTGTTGTATCATAGAAAACATTAACGTGAACTTATTTTAGCTTACTGTGTTTTGATATAATTAATTTTTATTGATACGACGATGTTTTAATACGGCTAGCTCGGTAGATGTGTCAAATATGTGGTTTGTGTTGTCGTTTGCCACGATTTAAAGAGCTGTTTGATGCGTTTATATTTAACTTGATTGCATTGTGTTACGTTAGCAAGCTGGCTAATATTGAATGTAGATATTAAGCTAACCGGCTAGCATCGCGTAGCTCTGTGTGCGGGGTTAACTGGTCCAGTTAAAGCAGTGCGGAATCACTTGGGACATTCTGCAGGAAAAACAAAAGTCCCTAATAATGGGAATGCTTTTCCTTCGCAAGAAGACTACTAATGTAATGTTAGTTAATTGGATAGCTGAGTAGGTAGCTGGTAACTGTAGTCTAACCTAATCATACAGGTGCATCACATTATTATTTACATTACATTTCCAAAACGGCAATGACATAACGGTAAAAGTTGCTGCAGGTGATCAATGCAGCTGGATAGCTGACGGCAACTGGCTGATAGTTTTGTCAGTAACAGCGGTTTGAGTCACTCTGAATCTCTCAGTGTGATGAAGGTTAAAGTTGCTCTCATGTCCTGCATCCTCGTTTGGCGCCATGCGAGTATGTAGCATAGAAGTTACCCACCGTTTGTCTGGGTGGCGAATAGTTTTCTCGATGCTGCACAGATTCACAGATATTTATACTATTGGCTAGCAAGTAGTTTTATAAAAACCACTAACTGCAGCACCGAAGAGGGAAAAACAGATCATCAGTCTCTGTATGACTTCATCCAGGGCTCAGTGTGTTGTAGCTGTGCTATGTATGGTGTGGATGCTGAAACGGTTATACAGTTTTATTGTTATATTTCAGAAGCTTCTCCGTTTGATGCTGAGACTGTAGCTTTCTTCTCTGTGGTTAAGGTGTGCATGTTAATCTGATCTGTGTGTGTGTTATCCATGTGTGTATTTGTGTAGTGTTCTTGTTGTTCTTGCAATATGCATATTTTTCCATGATCACCATGGAAGTACACTGCGAGTTGAATTGGGTGATGGCATTTTCAAATAAAGAAGTGATGAAATCAGCAAGTAAAGCAGAAACAGACATATTTAATATTTAACATACTCACACCCCCACAGTATTGTCAGAACACTCATATATTATTGAGTCAGTTGTTCCTGCTTCTTGTTTTATTTGACCTGTCTTAGGTCACTGATTGAAGTGAGGGTTGTCAAAACATTAACACATTCTCAGTCTCACATTCTCTTACTTGGTAATCATCTGTGTATTTTTGGAGTTTAAAAAGCTGTCAGTTTAACATGCATATATGGGCCTTGTTCTGTCATCTTTGGCTACAGCGGTGTAACAACCACAAAAGCACAGCCCACCACACTTGCTGCATTCCTGGCTCTCACTGTGTGTCTCAGTAAAGCATATTTCATGTTCCACATCATCTGCAGCAGAAGAATCAGTGATCGCATTGGCTAGAACTCAATGATTGTGTATGAGGACTGAACGAAAACAAAGAAGAAATAAAAATACAGTTGAAACCAGGCCTATTTTTATTGGGAATTACCTTGGGGATAAGCACCTGGAAGCTTTGAAAAGCTGAGGTATGAGGTGAACATGCTTTGCCTTAATTTTACTTCAGAAACATGAGTCATTAAAACACACGCACCCAAGGGAGAGAATATGCAGCGTTGCCGCTGCAGCTGCCCATGAAGTCTGGCAGAAATCCACAGATTCGTTTTAATTTCACAGTCATAATATGACATGCCATTATATTATTATTCGTGTGTTTGATTTGTAATGGAAGACCACAGGAAATTTGAGTGTGTCTGGAGTTTTGATCTCAAGGCAGCGCTCCCCTCAGGGATGGGGGCGAGATGGCCATGGTGCAGGTCCCCTCATTCCCGTCACCAGAGAGGAAATGAGTGCTTTTTTTCTTTTGCTTGGTCAGCCTGTGTAGCAGATGGAAATGTGATTTAAACTGAGCCGAAAGCAGCCTAGCCCTGGATCCCCGGCTGAAGAGAACTGTCTCTTTAAGAAGTCTTCATGGCCTCCTTGCAAATTCAGCGCAAGTGTCTGTTGTCATATTTCTGTGCCATTCACTCTATGGATTGCTTTGCTGCGGTTTTTGTACTAAGTGCAATTTTCAGTTGATTCTGAAACTGTATCAGTTTCAGAATCAACAGCCATGTGTCAGCCATGGTGACTGTTATTTTTTGTTTAACCAAATATTGCAGATCATATGCTGTGGTTTATAACTTTAATAAACTTCAATTTATGAGAGCTTAATTCAAGCTGCTGCTTTGGTTTTTCGCACTCAGCCCCCTCTCCCGATGGAACAGGTCATTGTACCTTGGTTCTGTATTTATCAGTCTGTTGAGACTAGTGCTCGTATCTCTACATCATAGTTTGGCATTTTGCTGGTACACAACCATCACACTGTAGGTAGTATGATGTAATGGACCTGTGCTGTTTTGAAGACGGATGTGCTGTCGTTCTGTCCCCCCCAGCCCCCTGCTCCTGTGGTCATGGACCAGCCCAGCGGGAGCCGGAGCAGAAGCGGGAGCAGAAGCGGGAGCCGGAGCGGGAGCGGGAGCCGGAGCAGAAGCGGGAGCCGGAGCGGGAGCCGGAGCAGAAGCGGGAGCCGGAGCCGGAGCCGGAGCAGAAGTGAGAGCCCAAAGAGGAGCAGGAGCCCATCAGAGGAAAGAGACGGCGATGGGGACAAACACAGAAGGAGCGGTGAGTTCAGAGCAGTGAGGGGCTGGGCTTCAGAGCAGTGAGGGGCTGGGCTTCAGAGCAGTGAGGAGCTGGGCTTCAGAGCAGTGAGGAGCTGGGCTTCAGAGCAGTGAGGAGCTGGGTTTCAGAGCAGTGAGGAGCTGGGCTTCAGAGCAGTGAGGAGCTGGGCTTCAGAGCAGTGAGGAGGTGGGCTTCAGAGCAGTGAGGAAGTGGGCTTCAGAGCAGTGAGGAGCTGGGCTTCAGAGCAGTGAGGAGCTGGGCTTCAGAGCAGTGAGGAGGTGGGCTTCAGAGCAGTGAGGAGCTGGGCTTCAGAGGAGTGAGGAGCTGGGCTTCAGAGCAGTGAGGTAGGTTTCAGAGCGGCAAGTTGGGTTTCAGAGCGTCGAGCTGGGCTTCAGAGCGGTGAGTTGGCCTTTAGTGTGGAATAAAGTCTTTCTTCGTTTTGTCGTCTTTTTTCCCCCCACAAGATAAATGTCCATGCTGCTGCAGATGTGGGTTACTGTGTACCTGAAGCTGCTTCCTGTAATGCACCTTGTCATTTTTTTCCAGCATTCAGCTTGAAGTGTATTGAGGTCACAGTGTACCTGCTGGATCAATCTCCCACAGCTTCTAGTTTTCCCTTAGTCTGTCTATAGGTGTATACATTATCTGTTGATTAATAAAATTCTCATTAAGGTTTTGTCGTGCTTACCACATGCTAGTTTGACTTCAGATATTTGTGTGGTGCATGCGCATTCAGACTCACGTCTGCAGCGAAGGCGCCCAGATTGTAAGCACCTCGGTCTAAGTTTAGCAGAATGAACACGTTGTGCCTGGCAGATGATGAGAAACGCATCACAGCGTAATCAGGCTTGGAGATTTCAGCCGTCTCTGTTCGAAAGGACAGTCCTCAGCCTGCCACCAAGCCATTACCTAAATGAGCCCTGCCTGGCACACCACATCAGGAGGAAATGGCAGCTGAATGAAATAGCTTTTAATGAGAGCAGAAAAAAATCAGCTCAACAGCATGTGGAGAGCAGATACAGTGTAGTTATTTTATGCTGCTTTACAGCCTGCATTTCAAAACATTCATGTGGGTGAGAAGGAGGAGGCGTTCCCGCAGCTCACATGATGGGATGCGGGTGCAGCCTGAACTCGAGTTTTCTCACCTGGCAATATGAAAATGTGTCTCCACACAGTATTGAAGTGGTAGTGCATAAAGGCGCAAGTTGTCGCTCTTGCACTACGTGACTTTGCCACTAGGTGGGGTGGGGTGAGCAAGTGCGGGGAACCGTGAGCTCAGATGCACAGCTGGGAGCCATGACAGAGTTTTAGAATCTCCTTTGCGAGAGAGAGAGTGTTGCGCTGTCAGTTAAGTGTAAAAAGTGCTGAAGTGAGCATGTTGAAATGTGCTGTTTGCTGCAGCAGCGTCAGTGGGAGTTCATGCTGTAAACCGCTGACATATGATTAGGCAGGTTGTGTCAGAGAAAAAGAAACCTGTTCCTGCACCATCAGGCTTTGCTATAACGTGCCACTGTTGTGTGTCCCTGGCTAACGGGCCAAATGGCTGCAGGTTTCTCTCCCCCGCGCTGGCTGTGTTGGCCCAGCGGCCTGCTTAGAGCTCATCGTTCGAATAAAACTGACTCTCCTGCAATCCGCAATCCTGCAATCCGCTGAGCTGTTGCGAAGTGGTGACCTGGGCGATGAAACGCGAAGCTCCTCTCTCCAGACACCTGCCCAAGGGCACCTTACCTGTGCTGGAGGCAGAATGTTGATGCTGATGCTTTCATTAGTGCCGTATGATCACAGAGCAGCTGGAACGCCGGCGTTCTACATTTACCTTTACATTTATTCATTTAGCAGACGCTTTTATCCAAAGCAACTTACATAGGTTACAGTTCTTTACAATGTTATCCATTTATACAGCCGGATATTTACTGAGGCAATTGTGGGTTAAGTACCTTGCCCAAGGGTACAGCAGCAGTGTCCCAGCGGGGATCGAACCGGCAACCTTTCGGTTACGAGTCCTGCTCCTTAACCACTATGATCACTTTACCGGCCCTGACTGATCCTCAGCTGCTGTTTCCCCTGACTGCAGTTCTGCACTGAACGATATGACTGAAGTGAACTTTTTAAAAGGCCCCTTTGTGTTAAAATACATCTTTAATCTCTTCTACACGGGAGTGTTTTTGAACTGTTGAGTGGGTTTTTGCTGTCTTCACTGCAGGCCTTTGTTTAAACAGATTTGCTCATTAATCATATCTCCTTTTGAAGGGGTGAGGGAGTGCTCATTTATTGCTTTGCTTGTAATCTACGCAACTCTCCACTGAGAAGCCAAACGTGCAGCTTTTTCTTACCTGGAATAGTTAAGATTTGAGTTTGCTTTTTTTGTGGTGCTCGCCTCCTCAGTAAAGATGCACAGGAACTGTGTAGGAGCATGAAAACTGGAAAAACATCAGCTGAAAGGAGAGGCTGATACAGCTGGAGTCAGTGAAAGGGAGAGGCTGATACAGCCGGAGGTGCAGTCAGTGAAAGGGAGAGGCTGATACAGCCGGAGGTGCAGTCAGTGAAAGGGAGAGGCTGATACAGCCGGAGTCAGTGAAAGGGAGAGGCTGATACAGCCGGAGGTGCAGTCAGTGAAAGGGAGAGGCTGATACAGCCAGAGGTGCAGTCAGTGAAAGGGAGAGGCTGATACAGCCGGAGGTGCAGTCAGTGAAAGGGAGAGGCTGATACAGCCGGAGGTGCAGTCAGTGAAAGGGAGAGGCTGATACAGCTGGAGTCAGTGAAAGGGAGAGGCTGATACAGCCGGAGGTGCAGTCAGTGAAAGGGAGAGGCTGATACAGCCGGAGTCAGTGAAAGGGAGAGGCTGTGCGGCGCTGTGAGTCCTGCCCTATGTGTCCCGCCTGAATGCCAGCGTGTTTGGGAGGAGCGGCCCGGCGGAAGGCTCTGAGACGGGGCCCAGCGTGCGTCAGGTCCCACAGGCCTCTGCAGGCCTCCGCCCTCCTCATGATCTTTTCATGAAGCGTCTCTCTGCAGCAGAGAGTTAGCCCGCCGTCGCGGGGTGTTACCTCAGCCTTTTTGCTATGTTGAAGGTCAGTTTAGTGTTTCATTCTGTTTGCTTCCCTGGGCTGATCGTGTCTGTGTGTGTGTGTGTGTGTGTGTGTGTGTGTGTGTGTATATCTTTGTGTGTGTGTGTCTCCAGCAGAGCCTGCAGACGGCCAGCTCAGCCCTGCAGGTGTAGGGCAGGTGAGCAGCCCCGCGGGCGTGGCGCAGGTGAGCAGCCCCGCGGGTGGGGGGCAGGCAGGCAGCCCCGGGGCGGCCAGCGGCAGCCAGGCCTCCAGTGACTCGGACAGCGACAGCAGCGAGGACAGCGACAGTGACAAGGGGGAGGGACGGAGGATGAAGAGCAGCGTGGCCCACGTCAGGGTGAGAGCAGCGCCCGAAACCACAGCGGCGGGATGGGGGTGGGGGTGGGGGGGGATGAAGAGCAGTGTGGCCCACGTCGGGGTGAGAGCGGTGCCCGAAACCACAGCGGCGCGATTGGGGGGGGGGAGGGGTGGCGGGAGGGACGGGGGATGGCGGGGGACGGTTGGGGGATGGGGGGCGTCATTGTTGGATAAAGACACCTGAGTCAGCTGAAGATGAGATGGAAAATGTCAGTTTCTTTGCCTCACAGCTATAATTGAACTCATGTATCTAACTGGAGCTTGAAATTGATTCCAGGTTTTGGGGACACTATTTGAACCCTGAGGAAGGTGTTAAGCTGAAATTGACTTAACTCTGAGGAAGGTGTTTAAGTTAGGAGTAGATTCACCTTTTAAGGCTGATTTATAAATAGCTGGTACATTTCCAGCGGGTTCCCTTCCTTTATCAAAGAACCCGCAGTACACCTCACAGACCACAGAGGTAGACTGAGTGTGTGTATCTGCAAGGTGCAGCTGAAAGTGGCTGATATATACTGAGTGTGTACTGTGTGTGCTTTCAGCGTGGCTCAGATGACAACAGTAAGAAACGGCACAGGAGCTCCTCCTCAGAGCGCAGGTAGGTGGCCGTGACCGTAGCCCTTTCCTATGATGGACTCTGATCACACGAATTTTCCATTTTTCTGCCATAATTTCTGTTTGTAAACGAACCAGATCTTTTCAAGGGCCAGGGCTGTCATCCATATAACCACTTCAAATTCGCTCTTTTTTAAGTAAACATCTGAGAGCCGGTATTGCTTGGAAAATCAGAATCAAGAAAGTTTGCCAAATTTAAAGCTGAATATCAGTTAGATCAGCGTTTCCCAACCCTGCTCCTGAAGGCACACCGTCCTGCATATCTTCTATCTATCCCTGTTCTACCTACCTGACTGAACTCATCAGTGGCACTTTTGATTAGCTGAGCACACCTGATTTAATCAAGCAGGAAGGATACATAGAAGATATGCAGGACAGTGTGCCTCCAGGAGCAGGGTTGGGAAACACGGAGTTAGATGACCATTAAATTCGCTGCCTTCAGTGTGACTGAAACATATTTTGGAGTGAGTTGTTCCAGTGGCCCTGTGGCGGGTGTTTGGAGAGGTAACGGTGGTGTGTATTCCAGGGACAGAGACTACGGCCGTTCCCGATCCCGGTCCCGGTCCAGATCGCGTTCCCGGTCTCGATCCCGGTCCCCTCGCAGTCAGGACAGGGAGCGCTCGGAGGAACGCGGCCGACGCTACGGACGGGGCTACCACGGGAGGAACAGGGACAGGTGGGAGGAGGGCAGCCATCTCTCACTGCGGGGTGCGGGGGTCAGACGCGTGAGACCGGGGGAAAGGCAGATCCCGCTCTCTCTCACTGCGGGGTGCGGGGGTCAGACCCGTGAGACCGGGGGAAAGGCAGATCCCGCTCTCTCTCACTGCGGGGTGCGGGGGTCAGACCCGTGAGACCGGGGGAAAGGCAGATCCCGCTCTCTCTCACTGCGGGGTGCAGGGGTCAGACGTGTGAGACCGGGGGAAAGGCAGATCCCGGTGTCTCTCACTGCGGGGTGCAGGGGTCAGACGCGTGAGACCGGGGGAAAGGCAGATCCCGGTGTCTCTCACTGCGGGGTGCAGGGGTCAGACCCGTGAGACCGGGGGAAAGGCAGATCCCGGTGTCTCTCACTGCGGGGTGCAGGGGTCAGACGCGTGAGACCGGGGGAAAGGCAGATCCCGGTGTCTCTCACTGCGGGGTGCAGGGGTCAGACGCGTGAGACCGGGGGAAAGGCAGATCCCGGTGTCTCTCACTGCGGGGTGCAGGGGTCAGACGCGTGAGACCGGGGGAAAGGCAGATCCCGCTCTCTCTCACTGCGGGGTGCAGGGGTCAGACGCGTGCGACCGGGGGAAAGGCAGAGCATGGCCTCCCCAAGTTTGCTTTCGTTTACTGATTTTCTTGACATGGGTTTGTCATAAGTTTGAATCTTGTATGCATTGTCGCAAATAGGTTTAGTAAGTTCCTTTTTGGCATAACCACTTTCCGTAATCAGGTTCTTCTGTGTCTCTCCTTCAAATTCACCCCCCCTTGTCCCCCTCTCCCTAAAAGGTCCCGAGAGCGGCGCTCCAGCCGAGAGCGGGACTTTGACCGGGACCGTCTGCGGGACAGAGACCGGGATAGGGAGAACTCAGACCGGCGCTCCAGCAGAGAGAGGGATCGTGGGTACCGCCCGGGCCGGGACGGAGAGCAGGACTCCAGGAGGAGGGGCAGGTCGGCCTCCCCGGTCCAGCAAGACGAGGCCCCTGCCGAGGAGCCCCCCGTGAAGAAGAAGAAAGAGGAGCTGGACCCCATTCTGACCCGGACGGGCGGAGCCTACATCCCCCCGGCCAGGCTGCGTATGATGCAGGCGCAGATCACAGATAAGAGCAGGTGCGTTACAGTACGTTACAGTGCATTACATTACATTACATTACATTACACCACATTACATTACTGTCATTGAGCAGATGCTCTTGTCCAGAGCCACTTACAAAAAGTACAGTTTTAACATGTTTACCTCTGGATATTTACAGGGGCAATTCAGGGTGAAGCATCTAGCCCAAGGGTACAGCAGCAGTTCCCCAGCGGGTGTGCTGAAACTATCCGGGAGATGTATAACAGTGGGGTTTGTTCAGTCAGTAGTTTTTCTGCTCAAGTCATTCAAGCCCAGCGGAAGTATTACCCTGGGTAGTGAAAGGAGATTTAAACAAATCCTCATGGATTAGTTCAAAACAGTTTTTCCTCCCAACAAAGTCCACGTGTAGGTTATATCTTCAGAAAAATGTGTCACGCCTGTCAGAGGATGAGCTGTTGTCTGCCTCAAATGTAATGTAGCTTCTAGCTAAACACTCTAGCTGAATTCAGTAGAATATAATTAAAGACGTGTTTTTACAGAGAGTGGGGGTGGTTCTAAAGAAGATTCCTCCCCCTTTCTCTCTGAGCATGAGAAAAATTTTCTGCTTGTTTTCCTCATTAAAAGCTGTTAAATGCTCTGGATGTCTGGGTGCTTAAGGTGTCTGCAGTCACCTCTCCTAATCTCCCTGAAAGACATGTTGGAGCCCAGGAGGCAGGCAGGGTGGGATGGGTCTGAGGCTGATAATTAGGCAGCGATGGCTCTGTGCGAAAGGCAGATTCGGGGAGGGGAGGAGGAGGGCAGATTCGGAGACGGGAGGAGGGCAGATTCGGGGACGGGAGGAGGGCTTCCCTGGCACTCTGTGAAGGGCAGACAGGAGCCCGACAGACTCTGGCCGTCAGCACTTTGAAGGGAACCTAATGCAGTGGCTTCCTGCAGGACTCAGGCTCAAACGTGGCTGGCCAGCCGTCATTGCCCTTGTGCCAGGCCTCTGTATACACTGCCCTTTTAACGCTGGCCCGCTGACCAGCTGTTAAACGGCATCGCAGAAACGTGTGATCGAAATCAGTGTCATTCCGGCTGATTATGCTGAGGTGCCTGTGAAACTGGATTTATCTAAAACGTCACATGGGCCCTCTCTTCCAGAAGGTTTGGATTTCGAGAAATGCGTTATGCTTCATTGAAACTGATACGCAAACACTCTTAGTGTAATTTTTCAGTAATCTTAACTGACTGTATGGAAGTTATTTGTTGCAAGATTAAAGTACTAAAGTATACTTTGTCACAGTGTACATTGTTTTCTTTCAGTCTGGCTTTTCAGAGAATGAGCTGGGAAGCGCTGAAGAAGTCTATCAACGGTCTCATTAACAAAGTCAACGTCTCCAACATCGGCAACATCATCCACGAGCTCCTGCAAGAGAACATCGTGAGGGGGAGGTGAGTTCTGGTTTTGAGAGCAGGAGAACATTGTGAGGGAGAGGTGAGGTGTGGTTTTGAGAGCTGGAGAACATTGTGAGGGAGAGGTGAGGTGTGGTATTGAGAGCTGGAGAACATTTTGAGGGAGAGGTGAGGTGTGGTATTGAGAGCTGGAGAACATTTTGAGGGAGAGGTGAGGTGTGGTATTGAGAGCTGGAGAACATTTTGAGGGAGAGGTGAGTGCTGGTTTGGAGAGCTGGAGAACATTTTGAGGGAGAGGTGAGTGCTGGTTTGGAGAGCAGGAGAACAGGGTAGGAAGAGGAGGTTCTGGTCTCCGGCTCCCGGCGGTTCGCTCAGACGGTCCTGTGTGTGTGTGCCGTGCAGGGGTCTCCTGGCCCGGTCGGTCCTGCAGGCTCAGAGTGCCTCCCCTATCTTCACCCACGTCTACGCTGCCGTGGTGGCCATCATCAACTCCAAATTCCCCCAGATCGGAGAGCTCATCCTCAAGAGGCTCGTCCTCAACTTCCGCAAGGGCTACCGGAGGAACGACAAGGTGAGCGGGGGGGTGTGAGCCGGGGGGCGTGAGCCGGGGGGCGTGAGCCGGGGGGCGTGAGCAGGCGGTCGCACACAGCGCCCTCTCCCACACTCTCCCCGGAGTCTGAACCCTCTGTCCTCTCCCCACAGCAACAGTGTCTGACAGCGTCCAAGTTCGTGGCACATCTCATCAACCAGAACGTGGTGAGTACCAGCTTCTGCACACGTAGTGATGTTTGCTCGTTTCTTCACACAACAAAAAAACAAGCGCTAGTTTCTGCTTGTCCTCAGCCAGTCCTCTGCTCAGATCAGTGCAGACTGAGTGGGAGATCAGAGTGAGGCGCCAGCCAAATGGCTGTGATTTCTTTATCAGTGATTTCTTCAATCGTAGCACCTCATCACCAGTGCCGTAAGTTAGATTAGATAAATTGCCTTGAAATGGAAATGTTGATGAAAAGCTAGCTAGCAGATGTGGTTTGGTATTTAATATCTGAAGCAGCTGCAGGTTGGAAGCTGCATTGAATGTATGGGGATGTAGCGATGTGCTCAGAATTGTCAGCGTTGTTGTGCTGGGGAGTGCGGAGTTTATGCGAAGTTTTTGGCAGTAGGAGTGGGTGGTTGACAGTCAGGCAAGTTGCTGATGTGATGTGTGAAATATATACGCAGTGCCTCAAGAACAAGTTACCAGTTTCTGCATTTCTCAATAAACTGTAGAAGGCTGTATTTAGCGCTCAGCTGAGAAACTTCATGAAAATGTTTTATTTGTAAGCTGTTTTAATTATTCCACTATAAATATGTTTTGTTTAGTTTTACAATTAAGATGCTGCTGAATGAATGTTTAAAGATACTTTAAACAAATAACAGTTGCTGAGCAAAATTTAAAGAATAGCATTTAAAATGTAAAGATAAGCATCTTGGCATCAGTTCATATGTAAAGATAAGCATCTTGGCATCGGTTCATATGTAAAGATAAGCATCTTGGCATCGGTTCATATGTGCCAGTATTTATTCCTATAAAATGCTTAGAATCTTGGCATTGGTTTATGTGTGTCAGTGCTGGCTCACATAAGATGCTGTGTATTTTGGCGTTGGTTCATGTATCAGTATTGATTTTTCTGACTACAAAGACTACAAAGTGTAAGAAAGGGGTTTATGTTGGGGTAACAGTGTAAAGTTTATTCTCAAAATAATTGGAGACTTGCTTTCCTTTTATAATCGTTTGAAGTATGTACACTTTTAAAAGTATTAATTTTTTTCTTGAACACAACCTTGAAATAAATACAGAAAGGTTTGTATAACTTTTTTCCATTAGTATTAATGTAATAGCTTATTGTTCGTTGCTACACACTGCCACAGTTAGCGTATCCGGTGTTACTGGCAGTAGTTGTGGGAGTTGAGGGCCAGGCCTCTGCGAGAGGATCCTGCCACAGTGTTTACCTGACGCTCCTCATGCTGCCGCTGCCCCCCCCGCCCAGGCCCACGAGGTGCTGTGCCTGGAGATGCTGACCCTGCTGCTGGAGAGACCCACGGACGACAGCGTAGAGGTGGCCATCAGCTTCCTGAAGGAGTGCGGCCTCAAGCTGACCGAGGTCTCCCCCCGGGGCATCAACGGTATACACGCTCCGCCCCTGAAATGGAGTGCAGCTGCGCGTGGCTCTGCCTGTGCCTCCCCCTGCACCTCCCTCTATGCCGCCTCCTGCACCTCCACCAACTGTGCCTCCCCTTGTACCACCTCCATCCATGACTCCCCTGCACCACCTCCTCCTGCGCCTCTTCCTCTGTGCCTGCCCCAGTGCGTCCTCCCGCACCTCCTCTGTCTGACACTGGCTCTTTCTCCTGTGCCTCCTCCCGCGCCTCCTCTGACTGACGCTGGCCTTTTCTCCCACAGCCATTTTCGAGCGCCTGCGTAACATTCTGCACGAGTCGGAGATCGACAAGCGCGTGCAGTACATGATCGAGGTGATGTTCGCCATCCGGAAGGACGGCTTCAAGGACCATCCCATCATCCCCGAGGGCCTGGACCTGGTGGAGGAGGAGGACCAGTTCACCCACATGCTGCCCCTGGAGGACGACTACAACCAGGAGGATGTTCTCAGTAAGTACTCTGTTCTGAGCCGGTACTCTTCTCAGTGAGTACTCTGTTCTGAGCCGGTACTCTTCCGCGTAAGCACTTTTCTCAGTGAGTACTCTGTTCTGAGCCGGTACTCTTCCACGTAAGCACTTTTCTCAGTGAGTACTCTGTTCTGAGCCGGTACTCTTCCGCGTAAGCACTTTTCTCAGTGAGTGCTCTGTTCTGAGCCGGTACTCTTCCGCGTAAGCACTTTTCTCACTGAGTACCCCTCTTATTAAGGGTGTTTTGGGTAGATAAGTAGTTATATGTAGATAGGTAACTCTGTTTCGCGCTAGTACTCCTCTGAGTTAGGGTGTTTTGAGTACTAGCCCCTCTTCACTGAGGGACCTGGAAGAACATTCCCATGATCCTCTTGTTCCACCTCATGGGTGGAGACTGATCGTACAGGAAGGAGAGTGAGGGGCTGTCTCTGCCTCTTCATATCTCACTGAGTGTGAATGGAGCTTAATGTAGCAGGGTGTGTGAAATCGGTGCATCTCCACCCTCCCTGATTTTATTTGCATTCCTTTTATTTGCTGGATGAGCATTTTAGCGGCTCTTAAGACAAACCTCTGTAATTGAAAATCTATATGAGAGGTCCTCGGGGCGAGCAGAAAGCCATTACAGCTTTAAGACTTATGAATAATAATGTCCTTAGACATACGGGCTGCCTTTTTATGGGTAATTTCTGCTGATTACCATCTCATTTGCAGTTACCTAATTGCCATAGAATGTGCAGATTGGTAACAGTTGTCTGCTAAAAACAACAATGCTCCTCTTCCAGATGTCTTCAAGATGGATCCAGACTTCCTCGACAATGAAGAGAAGTACAAGGCAATTAAAAAGGGTGAGGCCTACATGAGCAATTTTCTCCTGTTTTTGTCAAAGCCTGACATTACAGCCTGTTGTCTTCCAGTATCTCTTAATTGCACTGCCGTTGTGATTTCAGTATGAATCAACAGAATGTTACACAAAGCTGTCTCATTATGTTAGAACCATAATAACGATCGTTATCGGAATTAGTGGATCTCCTCAGCAGAAGTGATGGCAGCGTGGTGAAGGAAGCTGAGTGTGGAGCCGCTGTCAGTTGAAGGATTTGGGCGTACGCCTTCGGCAGCGGAGGGTTTCGGTGACCCGCTCTGTCTCTGCCGAGGGTTCCAGTGACCCGCTCTGTCTCTGCGGTCCCCAGAAATTCTCGACGAGGGCAGCAGTGACTCCGGCTCAGGGGATGAGGCTGACGGCAGTGATGAAGACGAAGAGGATGAGGAAGAGGAGGAAGGCGGAGATGGTAAGGATTATGATGTCAAGCAGAAACCTGAAGTGTACTGTCCCGTGTAGGGGTGGGGTGCGTTTACCAGTAGATATTTGCTGGTGTGTGTGTGTGTGTATTTTGTTGTACTCATGTCTGAGTAACATATTGCTTAATGCCCTCATTGCTGTCTGTTTTAAGCGATGTTGTTCAGTTCTCAACATGTCATCACTCATAAAATGTTTTCACATCAAGTCTTGCATAGTTGCCCATATTGTCTTGTGGTCAGCAGCTTCTGAGGCAATTCCACATTTCAATGTAACATATGATTTTGGTACCATGCATTGAGCAGAATAGTTTGTCATTAGAAAGTTTTTTTCTTTTTTGTTTTTTTATGTTTACGTAGAAGCTTTAGTGCATGTGGCTTATTGGTCACATAGCTGACTGAAAGCAGCAACACCAAACAAGTTATTTTCACTGAATCAACAGAGTTGTTTTTCACAGAATCTGTTCATTTAAGACCGCAGTTGTAAATATTTTCTGATGTCACAAATATCCCAAGATTCTCTAGTGCTGAACTGGAGGAGCAGGGTAGCAGGGATTTTACAGACTGCTCCCTAACCCCTGAGCAATCGTTGGAGTGGCCTTTGACACGCTTGGCCTTCAGTGGTACGTAATGCAGGGGGAAAAGGTTGCGTATGAAGTCCGTCCGGGATAAGAAACTTCTCTCCTGCTTTTCCAGGCTGATTCCGACAGTCTCCTCGGTGTGTTAGACAGCGCTGTCTGGCAAGATATCATTCGCACATCTCTGCTCATGACTGCCGTCACCTCTGAAGTCTAGATTGTCTAAGTGTCTTTTGCGGATGAAGTGAAAATACGCATTGTGTGCTTTTGGGCGCGTTTCTGGCTTTCACACATCATCAGATTATTTATAATGCTGCGGAATGCGCGTGTCGTGGCAAGCGCGACCGGTGTGATCTCGCTGCCTCCCCACTTTGCGCTCTGTCACGCAGCTCTGGCTGTTCGGAGAGAGCGCTGCCCTGCTAATTACTTCAGCGGGGAAGCATCCCTCACAGACTGTGTGTGAAGTTTAAAAATAATGCCAGCAACGAGGAGCTTTGCCCTCTAGAGGACAAATATCACATGAAAACAGTCCCACAGTACAGCAGTGAGTCAAAGTTGACTTTCCTGTTTTTTTTTTTCTTTCTCCGTTTTCAGAACAAGAGAAAGTCACTATTTTCGACAAGACCGAAGTGAACCTGGTGGCGTTTCGCCGGACCATCTACCTGGCCATCCAGTCCAGGTCAGTGCTCGGTGTGCTGTCCAGGGCCTCTTTACACTGAGGGAAAGTGACTGAGTTACAGCCAAATCAGTAATCAGACACCAGCTGTGGAAATGTCCCTTTTCAGCACAGTATTAAAAAACAGCACAAAGAAGACACTCAGCAGATGCTGTTTAAACCTGGCCAAATTTCAGGATGAGAGAAAGATGTCTGTCCATTCCTGGAGCCCTGGAGATGTATTTGTGTGTGATTGAAGCGTGGTTCAGAGGTGTAGAGGGAGGCAGTGGTTTCTCTGCGCTGTGCTGCGCTGGAGGCAGAGCGGGGAAGCTGTTTGGAAGTTAGGCTCAGAAATGTGAGGGTCATTACAGGATGCTGGGTAAACGGTTTGGCTGGCTCCGCCGGCCTGGCTGAAGCCTGCCAGGAGGATCATAAAGGTAAGAGCTGGAATGAAGCGGCGTTAGTGTGCCTGGTGGAGCATCGGTGTTCCCTCTGAGCCAGACAGACCCGCTCCCCCGGGCAGAGCTCCGTTACAGAGCTGGACCCGCGTGTAGCCAGACCGGGCCGCAGTTCTGCGAGCGCTGGGGGAGCTGGGCCTCTCCCTCGCAGCGGGGGATGACGGAGCGAGGCGGGAGTTTTCGGGGGAGGAAGGGCCTGTCATTACTGCTCGGCAGCTCTGAACCTCCGCCACATGCAGGGTGGTGAGGTGGGCGAGAGGAGAGAAGGCAGGGAGTATTCAGTGTGTGGCTCTGGGCCTGTAAGCAGGGGAGTGTTAGCATAGCACCCTGCTTAGTCAGGCACAGGGAAGATAAAGCAAACATGTCAGGCTAACTTGGGTGAACTTGGGTTTGAATAGTGTTGCACTCACACTTACTGGTCCGGGAGTGTTAGGCTGGTCTGATACTGATGCTTGTTCAGCTGGAATGGATACGCCTCTGTTTAATTGTGCAGGAATTCGCTCTGGGTAAGAGCATCTGCTAAATGAATGTGATGTAATGTACTTGTGTTTGTCTCCCCTTCGGAATGAGTGTTTGTGACTTACTGTAAATGATCTGAAACAGAATGGATTTGGCTTCAGTGCTGTTCACCTTTTGCATCCTTTGAAGCAGGGCAGGGGTGCCCAGAATGCAAGAGGAAGTTTTTGGGGTTGTCCTTTTTCAGCCTGGATTGCAGCATCATTAGATATTGATTTCTCAGTGTGTTGCTGGTAGAATGACCTTCCCACAGTACGGTGACAAAAGCTAAGTGGATGTTATTCATTACGCGTCCATACAGGGATTGAAAGCTAGCTGCCACAGGCATCTTTTGATTCAATAAATGTTGTCCCAGTAGATTCCTAGCACAACTGTTTCCCTAAATTACGCCTCAGATACAAGGTGCAGTCAAGGTAAAAGATAAAAGAATCTTGACATAAATTTACTAGTTCCTGTCAGCTATAAGTCGGTATAGCTGGTGATGGCTAGCTATTAGATATAGCAAACCTTGCTAGCTGGCTAGCTGTCTGTGTAGCTTACAGCCTACAGATAGTGCTGGGGGAAGCAGCTGCTATGGAGTCTGCTATATGAGCTAGCTGGGCATGTGTATAATACAGGGGCTCTATTTACAGTAAGCTGGCTGCTAGTGCCTATAGCTCACAGTTTTGGTAGGAATCTGCTTAGCTGTTCGCAGTGATTGCAGCTAGCTCACGGTAAATACGGCATTATTTTAAAAAAAAAAACAAAGACACTTAAAGACAAACAAAAAGTTTATTTTGCCAGTTAGCTAGCTCCATTTATCCCTGCCCCAAAAGGTGTTTCTATAAATAGTCGGTTAGCTAGCAAGCCAGGAGAACACTCTTCCATGCATTAAAACAGAATCCTTAAAATAGTTATTATTTGATATTTTTTTTTAAAGATGGCACACCATCTGCACCATTCGATGGAAAGAAGCCATTAGAATTTGCAGAGAGAAAGCAGGACCCGTTCATCTCCCACTGGCATTGGCATTTCTGCTGTGTCTACTTTTATATTGTTCAACTATTTCTACGTGCACAAGTTAGGAAGAAAGAAAAACTTTTAAGGCACCCTCACTGCTGGGTAAGGCATAGAGACTTAACAGCAGCAGTATGAAATATAGGCCAGCTGTTACCAGCTGCTCAGCTGGTGAACTAGTTCTGATTGAGTGATAAGTAGGTCTTGAGCTGGTAAAAGATGTGCAGAGTGGAAGGACACACACACGCACACAAACACACACTTACACACGTACACACACATGCGCACAAACACACGTACACACACGTACACACTCTCTCACTCACTCACACTCTCACTCTCACTCTCACTCTCACTCTCACTCTCACTCTCACTCTCACTCTCACTCTCACTCTCACTCTCACTCTCACTCTCACTCACACACACACACACACACACACTCTCTCACTCACTCACTCACACGCGCACGCTCACACATGCACACACGCACACAGAGAGGCAGCCGTGTGATATGGCTGATGCCGGATCTCCCCTGAGAATCAGTGTCTTTAAGACTTGAAAGAACAGCTGTGGCAGAAGCAGTGGCCTCAGCAGGGCCAGAAACACCCACCATGCAGTGAGTGAAGCCCAGTCCTGCCCTGCTCTCCTGCAGGAGCAACCTCAACACCTCCTCTCCTGCTATACCCTGCACCTCCTAATGCAGCCCTGCTCTCCTGCAGGAGGAACCTCAACACCTCCTCTCCTGCTATACCCTGCACCTCCTAATGCAGCCCTGCTCTCCTGCAGGAGAAACCTGAACACCTCCTCTCCTGCTATACCCTGCACCTCCTAATGCAGCCCTGCTCTCCTGCAGGAGGAACCTCAACACCTCCTCTCCTGCTATACCCTGCACCTCCTAATGCAGCCCTGCTCTCCTGCAGGAGGAACCTCAACACCTCCTCTCCTGCTATACCCTGCACCTCCTAATGCAGCCCTGCTCTCCTGCAGGAGAAACCTGAACACCTCCTCTCCTGCTATACCCTGCACCTCCTAATGCAGCCCTGCTCTCCTGCAGGAGAAACCTGAACACCTCCTGTGCTGTTATACCCTGCACCTGCTAATCCAGCCCTGCTCTCCTGCAGGAGAAACCTGAACACCTCCTGTGCTGTTATACCCTGCACCTCCTAATCCAGCCCTGCTCTCCTGCAGGAGGAACCTCAACACCTCCTCTCCTGCTATACCCTGCACCTCCTAATGCAGCCCTGCTCTCCTGCAGGAGAAACCTGAACACCTCCTCTCCTGCTATACCCTGCACCTCCTAATGCAGCCCTGCTCTCCTGCAGGAGAAACCTGAACACCTCCTGTGCTGTTATACCCTGCACCTGCTAATCCAGCCCTGCTCTCCTGCAGGAGAAACCTGAACACCTCCTGTGCTGTTATACCCTGCACCTCCTAATGCAGCCCTGCTCTCCTGCAGGAGAAACCTGAACACCTCCTGTGCTGTTATACCCTGCCCTGTGAACTCTGAATGCTGTGCTGCCTGTTTATGACAACAGCAGCTTCATCATCATGGAGCACGCTCAGCCTCTTAGCTTACTCTCTTTTCTCAGTGGTGTCAAGCTGTGCGTTTCTCGCTGAAACAGGCAAGGTCGTATCGCGTCCTTGGGCAGCAGGATGGCGAGACCGGCTGCGGTGGCTGTGACGTGATTAATATGCAGTTTACAGGGTCTCCATCTCCTGGTTGCCACTGGTTTATGGCTAATTAATTAGACTTATCAAAGTGCTCCACAGGCTCGGCCACCTGATTGTTATCTAATCGTTTCTCCTGTAACCTGTGGGGATCTCATGCAGATCGTAACACCATTTTGCAGGCCTATTAAAACATCCAAAATGCTTACTGAGGGGGACAGAGGCACAT
Organism: Megalops cyprinoides; assembly: GCF_013368585.1. Taxonomy (NCBI): domain Eukaryota; kingdom Metazoa; phylum Chordata; class Actinopteri; order Elopiformes; family Megalopidae; genus Megalops; species Megalops cyprinoides. Next base: position 35,642,691 of record NC_050593.1, read on the forward strand.
TTTGTGCCTAGCTAGCAGTGAATTCTTTTCTCAGGAGCGGCCCCCCATACCCTTTTACAGCTGTGATAAATAGATTAGCAGCACTGAAGTGGCCACCACAAAGCCCATGGCATATGTTAAATTGAGTTACATCGCATTAGGGCAGGTGCAACATGACAGGCAGCAAAATGTTTGCGGAAAAAAGTGTCTGTCAGCGGGTTTGGAAATAAAACGGCAGCTCCGATGCACTGATGCGTTGCTATTTTAAGTGTAATATTGATCCGCCGGCGATTCCTAAATGAAAATATGTCCAGGCGTGGCGGAGACTTGCAGGTTAACGCAGGGATGCGGAATGTTTGCCTGGCGGTGCGGCAGTAACGCGTGTTCGTCCACAGAGCTGTGGCGGGAGGACCGGATACCCTCATCATCAGGGAACAGCTCGGGCAGCAGGACAGAGAAGCCATGTTTGTTCTGGTGTTAGCAGCGCTCCGTACTCTTCTACCTGATGGGGTCATTCCTTAAATATTCAGATGTTTAGAGTTGTTTGTGGTGTGCGCTGCTAGCTATTGGCGTCTCCAGTATGTTTTGTTGAAACATTTTTTATGTTCTGTTTTGTTTGCTGCATTTTCTTGTGGTTGTGTTCCAAAACCAAAGTCATCTTTCTTACACTGTTTACAGAAAGGTCTATGTTTAGGAAAGGAATAGAAGTGGTTTTGGATATTTACTTCTCAGTTTCAGACTTAATTAGCCATTCTACTTTTCATTCTAGGGAGCTGTTTGCAAAATATTGTGTGTCTAAATATTCTTTACTTTTCCATCAAGGAACAACAGATAAAATCCCATGATGCAGTATTGTTTTTAAGATATGTCGTTATGCACATGAAAATTATTTAGACAATTGACTATACCAGCTGTACACAATATATGTGTAATATGAACTCATAACAGAACTCAAACCGAAATGGGAATTTTTTTGTGTCAACAGCTTAGACTTTGAAGAATGTGCCCACAAGCTGATAAAGATGGACTTCCCCGAGAGCCAGACGGTAAGTTTACCTCCTACGATACACCTCTACCTCTACCTGTACCTCTACGTCTGCCACTACCTCTGCCAGGTACCTCTGCCTTTACCTGTACTTGTATCTCTATCTGTGTGTTTCATCATATCAGTCATCTGCTTAGATTACTTCCATAAAAAAAATCATACAAAAGGCTCTTTCTTAAGTTGTTCTAAATTAATATGTTCCAGAAGCACACTGTATTTCCTTTGGCTGCTTTAGCAAGGGTAGAGAACCTCCATGTAGGCGATGGCTATTCCCACAATTTCACTTAATGCCTCTCCTGCCATTAACAGGCCATTTTCTCTAACTACCACACAGCTGGTGTGCTTCAGGAATGGATTCTTTACGTTATACTCTCACGGTAATACAGATTATTTATTGTCAAAATAGCCAATGTTGCAGAGCTAAGTTAGCATTGCATTAGTGTTAGTAATTAACACTGCTGGAGGTAGTGGTGTTTTGAATGCACAGGGATCTGTTGTAAACATTCTGCAGAATAATGTTGGCCTTCGAGCACATACCCATAGTCCTTCGGCCTTTTTCAGCAGTGTGTTGTTCATGTTCTTAGTATACTCCCCCTGGCTGAAATTCTGGAGTTCACCTCGCAAGCTGTCTGCAAAGTTTATAACTTAGTAATAAGCTTTAGTAATAGTATGCTTATGTTATCCTGCTAGTATTACTTAGTACATGAAGTATTACTAGATAAATTTTGATCTATAAATTATTGGAGAACGTTGATATTGAAAAATTGTGAACTTCAGAGTTCCCCAAATGTGTGTTAGATTAAAATCATTCAGTAGACATCTTGTAAATTTAAATGGGATTTTTATGTTTTAATATTACTTTTCTAGCATGCATCTCAGGACCGTTTTGCCATATGGCATTTTAACAGCAGTGAGAGGCTGTATGTCCTGACCTGGTATATGGCAGTAGATGTTCAATTTTATGGGTGCAGGAGCGGTGTTGCTGTTTCAGGGAGTATGTACTGGCAGACAGTAAGAAGGAGAGCCAGGCTTCGGTGCAGCCATGCCTTGAGAAAGTTAGATCTGTTCCTTTATTTATGTGGTGAGTCATGGTGTGGTCCAGGACAGAGACCTTAGACAAGTGAGGGAAATGAAACTGCTGCCCAGCTGTGAGGCCCTTTTTTAGTTCTTTCCCTTATTTCTGTTCCTTTGGTCAGCCCTCAGCGCGACAAGGTTTGCAGTGACATTCTGTTGTAGGACAGTGTGTGCTAAAGTGCATCTTTTCCAGGATTAGTGTCACGTTTTAAGTCAGTGCTCACAATGCTATGGGTTACATCCTCGACAGAAATGTTATCACAGTCAGCAACCATCCCCTGTAATAAATATTCATGAGGTGACAGGTTAGGTATTCCAGAGGAGAGGGAAATATCAGTAGTTATCAAATATTAGCCAAATACAATAATGATTATGTCATAGAGTCCTCCTCTGCCTACTTTTCAAGAGCCCTAGTTCAAAGATGCAATGATACATGTGTGAACGTAAAAAACATCCTAAATAAGCAAACGTCCTAAGACATCCCAAGTGTATGAACTGCTGGCCTTATCGGTCCTTTAAACAGCAGAACCTGCCAGCACCACTAGGAGGCGCTGCAGAGGCGGGCAGTGTGATATTAGAAAGCTGCCTGAATAGCCTTACATTTGAAAGTCATTGGTACAGCTGTCATTTTTCACGTTGGAGAGAAGAGGCAGTGAGGTGTTTATGATGGATACACGGCGCCAGATCCCTGAAGGGCTGCTTATATAACAGCAGGGTTTTCAGCGAGCCCTTTCCGTGCTCCCGCAGTTTCCCTCTGCAGGCAGTTCCGTGTGCAGTACCTCTGCAGCCTGTCTGCTGTGAAATGGTTGGATCTGAAACGTGTGGATCTGCTCTGGGTTTGTGGTGAGTCCATGCACACCTGCACAGGTGGGACTCCTCTGATGCACAGGGAATAGATTGCTCATGTCTGGGTTGCTGCTTGTTCAACTGTAATCCCCAGTCACGCGCGCGTGCGCACACACACACACACACACACACACACACACACACACGTGCACACACACACACACACACACACACACGTGCGCGCGCGCGCACACACACACACACACACACTCTTTCTCTTTCTCTTTGTAAAAGCCTTCCGGTTCTGAGTGTAAAGTAAGGAACTGAGCCGGTCTGGTGTGTATGTGGCATGGGCCTTTACTGCAGTTCAGTTGTAGTGCTCAGGTATTGCAGTTTTTGTAATTGTATTAATGTTCAAAAATATTACTACTTCATCAATCACACTGAATGCTAATTAAAACGAAATGTAGCGTTTTATTGAACATAACTGCAGTCTATTTAGCCAAAGTCGTATAAAATAACCTCCAAAAATTGTTTTGTCAGTATAAAAATCTGTAATAGAAAGCAATTTGTAATGCATCACAAAGTCATCTGATTGATGTTATAATTTGCTGCAGTCGGAGCGTCACCCTCCTTTCCCCCGGAGTTCTGTGTGAAAAATGTGATTGCAGTGTCCCTGGGAACTGTGGCGTCAGGTGCAGCTCATTATTAATGGTGTCGGTTCAGCACGGCTCTAAGAGGGTTTATTTCACTGCAGAGTGTTAGTTAACTAAGTTTAGGTGCTTTTCTAAGGCCACCAAGGTAGAGTGACATTCTTTGGTCCCACGTCTTTCCCTCCCTCCCCTAAGCGGTTAATGAATGAGTATCCAGACTTTGTCGCTGGCTGGCTGTTTTACTGGGATGTGTAATGACTCTGAGATCCCTGCAGGTGCAGGTTGAAACTCTGCCAGCGTCTCTCCCTCATCACGCCGGCAGTCTCACAGGGGGAGAGAGGCAGGGCTGAAGGGCTCGGGCAGGTCGAGCACGTCTCCCAAACCAAACGCTTTTGCAGGAGGGCTTCTTCTGTCCAAAGCAGCTGCATGTGGAAAAGGTGACCCAGCGCAGCAGGTCCGGGCAGCGCGTTCGGGAAGGTGCTTCTGTGGGGAGACAGCACACGTGCTAGCAGAAGCAGCTGTGTGCCCAGTTTCCAATGGGAACGCGTTCCTAACCTGGAGCGGTTTTATCAGCTCATTCCAGTGTGCAGTAATGTGGGAATTTGGGAGTTGGAATAGTGACCGGGACTCAGTTTCCCATACAGAACGTCTGAAAGTGCATAGCCTACACCCCCAATCCATCAACATTTGGGAGTTGGAATAGTGACCGGGACTCAGTTTCCCATACAGAATGTCTGAAAGTGCAAAGCCTACACCCCCAATCCATCACAACGACAGTGTTTTCCTTTTGGACTGGCATGAACAGCACTGTGGTGTACAGCTCAGTTTGTTGGGTAGCATGTCCCGCCCCACCTCCCCACCCCCGCCCCCCATCAGGGCTCTGTGCTCCTAACCTACAGCTTACTGCTCAGCCACCCCAACCTGAACAAAGCTGGGTCTGAATACAGGTCACATTGGGGGAGGATAATTCATCCTGTCTGATTAATTTTACCCCCTCCCCCCCTCTGTAATAAGAAATCTAAATTGAAAAATACAAAGCCTTGATGCCTTAGGTTTCATCTTGTTGTTGGGGCATTCAGTGTCTTACTCTGGGAAGGAAGAATTTTCGCTTTCAGACAGTGATGAGTTTTTTAGTCCTGGTAATTGCTGAAAGACCTCTAACTGCTGCTCAGAAAGTCATCTTTTGCCACAGTGTCATTGTTATTGATGGTGATTATGTTGGCTGAAAGTCATTCTGGATAAGAACATCTACGAAATGATAATAATGTAATGTAAATTACAACATTGTGACCATGCTGGCATTGGCCATTTAGGGGTTTGTGTTAAAAATGACTGCAGTTGATTGAAGAGCTGCAGACGTTAATTGAAGGACCAAGAATGTGCCACCTGGAAGGACAATATGAAGAGGCTTGTGGCCATGTGATGTCTGAGTGACGGAGAAGGGGCCTGGTTATGGGGTCTTGCTCGCCTCCTGCTGGTAGCTGTCAGCATCGTTATTGCTTTTGTCATAGCAAACACGCCCTGATGCTGAGTGAATCGTTTATCCACAGCCACGTCCTGCCTTACTCACCGAGCATCTCTTGATCCCCAGGTTCTGACAGCTGCAGTGAAGTTGATAAAAAAAAATGTATGTGTGTGGTGAAGTTTGCTGTCCAGATTGCATTCATGGTGTTAAATCAGCAGTGTTTTAATGATTCAGAACCAAGATTCCTTGGCATTAACATTTGCATGGTTCATTTTGGTGCGGGCCTCCCTTGCCGTTTTTCATTGGATTAATGGCGTAAAATATCAGGGCTAGATTTGGGTGCTCTGGTACACCCTTTGATCCTTAGTTGTGATGTACGTTGTTTTATGACATGCCATGTATTATAAAAATAATCTCACATTTTGTGTCAGTCATTAACTAAGGCAATCAAAATTTTGCTAATTTAATCATATTAACCTTTAATCACGCAGTTCTGGTGATGTCTGAAACTAGAGTTGCTCAAAGGAACTGTCTCAGAGAAGGAATTTTCTCAGAAAAAGGGCACTTTGACCTCATCTGAAAAGTCATCAATGGTTTACCCTACAGCTGTCATCATATAGAGTGTGTATGCGTTCAAATATTATATGTATATATGTGTAGATAGAGCTTTTAGATGCCAGAATAAACTCCAGCAATGGCAGACTATAAAAATAGAATTCAAGTTATTATAGTCTTTTATAGTTTTATAGTTTTTTATTCTTTTTATTACCAGTTTAGGAATAAATAAACACATCATTGCTGTAACAGCCTGGGTTCACATTCATAACTATGCAAGTTATTCTGTCTCATGAAAAGCAAACGGGAGCTTTGAGTTCTTTTACCACACAAGACAGAGGCTGCAGACACTTACTGTGGGGGAAAAAAAGACTTTGAGCTGGTGAGAACCACAGTGAATTCATCTGTAAGTTGTTGGGCAGTTTAAGGTAACTGATGAGGAACTTGCACGCATTATGTGCTGTTCACATCTACATATGAACATGCACAGTAAGTGTAAGTTTATGTACATTCATGAGCAAAACAAGATGCATGGGATTAGAATTTATTATTCATTAAAGAGAGAAGAGGAGCTCTCCACCCACTGCAGGTGTGGTACGTGATGGAGCTGAAACTGCTGATGGCTGCAGTGTTCCGTAACGAAGCGGTGAGAAATTTGGTGAGGTTCGGAGCGCTGCGCTCTAGACGTCCACGTCAGAAATTTGGCAGCGGGGTGCTGAGAGGGAACAGCGGGGCAGGTGCCCCCGTTACAGGGTCTGGAGAAAGCCCTGTGCTTCTGTCCCGCGTTTTTACAGGAACCAGCCCTTCCGAAACGGAGCAGGGTGAGGGTGGATGTGAATTTGAGCAGCTGGTCATTAAGTATCAGCAGGTTTGAAAGGCACTTGATGTTCAGCTAGAGAAAATAAAGTAACAGACACAGTCTTGTTAGTGAAACGGATTTATCTTAAGGAATGAAATGCTGCTGATTAGCTAGAAAACGACACCAAACCAGTGATGGGAACTGTGGGCATGGGGGCATTTAAGGAGAGCATGGGGGTACTTTTTTGGTATTGCTTTGGGTACTTCTCTCCTGGTATTTAGTTTAGAAAAAGCCTTGTGCATAATTGGAGTTGGGATTGTAAATTTAATCACATTTGGAAAAGAACCCCAGGGAAAGTATTTAGTTGGACATAAACTAAATTAATACTGGGTACATCTTTTTTTTTGAGTGCAGCGGCCGCTGTCAGGAGCGTCATCACTGGAAGCCAGGGAGCTGGGTACATCTAAAAAAAAAAAAAAAAAAGTCAACCATGTTTTTCTGCACTCATAAAGTAACCCCGTGTGTCTGTGTGCTGTTAGGGGGGCAGACTGCAGCGGCAGGTTTTGAAAAGCTTGCCCTGGTTCACTCGATGTTATTTAAAAAGGTGTTTTTCTGCAGTGGCCCTTAACTGATGGGGTTCTGTGTTTCTGGGGTCACCGCGCTGAGCCCCGCTGCTGGAGTGTAGGGGTTAGGGGTCTGGAGGGGAGCTGCTGTGTGGTCTGTCTGATGGGGCTAATGTCAGCACGAGCATCACCGCCTTTCCACTCAGTGCAGCTGAGCAATTCAGTTATCTGGCTCTGAATTGTACAGACTGGCTATGTGCAGGTGTTTCAGTGAGGAATGGAGACTCCCAGCTGAATGTCACAGATATTCTGTGGTTGTGGAATGACTTCGTATTTGCACAATATACACTGCACAAAGACACACAGTGGACAAATACATATGGCATATGCAATACAATAAATGCATACCAGACAGATGCACACTGCACATATGTGTATGTGTGCTTCAGTGAGCTCTCAGGATGTGACCTAACTCTGGGGGGGGAAATGTGGAAACCAATCAGGGAGAGGAGTGAAGCGAGTTAAGAAAAGAAATGGATAAAGCTTTCCCTGCGCTCTCTGCCACTGTAATGGAAAGGAAATGGATTGCGTTATGCCTGAGAGCAGATGGTGTGCCATCTCCCAAAAACACTCCGACCCTGCTCCCCCCATCACCCCTCTCACATCGCGGCGTTAGATAATCCGCACTCCAGCTATTTACTTATTTATGTATCGCAATTGAAAACAGTGAGGCCTGTTTCTGAGTGCTGTGCTGCCACTCACTCTGGTACCTGCAGGCTGACAGCAGCTCTCACCTGTGCCGGCCGGGACCAGCCCCGGCCTGCAGGTGTGAAAACGGCGGCCTCCTGCTCCTGCTGCAGACAGCGTTAACCTGGACCGGAGCCAGGCTGCCTGCATTTAGGCCAGGGGTCAGACCTGCTGCATGGCCAGTGGGAATGTGGCTTGTGCCATATGCTGGTCTGCTGTGTGCACTGTACGGGCACCGCCCTCTCACTGAAAGACCAATCGGAGCACACGGCGTCCCCTAGAGACCGGGGTCATGTGATGCAGACAAACGTCGTCCTCTTGTGTTGCACGGTTAAGAGAGTCATGATGGATTAATGACTCGGAGAGCAATTCATCATCAGAGGGAAGCCTTCCAATTTACTTTAAAGTACTTTTAGACACTAAATAAATAATAAAGGTCAGATTAACCTGTCTGTCATTGAAGAGAAGAGGGAGTACATGGTGGTTTCAGGTGAAGCCCTGCTCATGTGTTGGGGGCAGTCTAAGAGTCCGCTGTACAAGCCTGGTGAGAGAGCGGTGCAGGGATGGTCTCACTCTTGTTCTCCACGGTGTGAGTGTGTTCAAGGGAGTCTAAGCGTTGAGAGAGAGCGGTGCAGGGGTGAGCTCATTCTTGGTTCTGCTGCGAGTGAGTTTGTGGTGAGGGCAGTGGGAAAAGATTTCAACTGAAGCCCTGCTCATGTGTTGGGGACAGTCTAAGTGCTGGGAGAGAGCACAGTGCTGGGGTGGTCTCCTTCCTGCTTCTCCATGGTGTGAGTGTGTGGTGATGGCACTGGGAAACGAGGGTTGCGTTCGTCTGCAGCCGGTTTGGAAAGAGCGTCTCGGAATGAGACATGCACTGTGAACACTGTGGACACTGCATTCATCTGTCAGACATACAGCGTCCCGTCGGCCGCGGTGTGCAGGGACTGCGGCGAGGCCTGGCCCTCTACTGCAGCCCTGCTGCAGCCTCACCGCGCACACCTCCCGTCCCACGCTCTGCACGCTCCGAGTTACTGCACCATTGCATCATCATGGCCGCTACTTTCCTGTCTTCCCTAAGACTGAAAAATCTCCCAACGCTGAAACTTTTCTCATGACTCAGACGTTTCCGTTATCGTAGCTGTCATTGTCCCGAGCGTTTGGCTGTGCTCTGTTCATAACCGTGTCTCTCGCCTGCTCTCACGCCTCCCGCGCGCTCTGAGGGCAGCGGCCGCTATCGGGATCGGCACGCCTTGGGGGGGGGGGGGGGGCTGCGGAGACAGGAGCTGGGGAGAGGAGCTGTGGGGCCTCCTCCAACCCCCGCTGGAGCTCAGCCTGTCTCCGCTCACTCCCAGCCTCCTCTCTCTGTGTGCTCCTCCTCTCTCTGTTCCTCCTGCACTCTGTCTGTGCTCCTCCTTTCCCTTCATCTTCTGTGTGTCCTCCTTTCTGTGTTCCTCTCTCTCTCTCTGTGCTCCTGCTCTCTGCGCGCTCCTGCACTTTCTGTGCTCCTCTTTTCCGTTCAGCCTCCGTTCCGTCCAGCCTTCTCTGTCTGTGTGTCCTCCTTTCTGTGCTCCTGTCTCTGTGTGCTCCTGCAGGCGGTGTAACGCCCTCTGTGTGCTCCTGCAGGCGGTGTAACGCCCCCTGTGTGCTCCTGCAGGCTGTGTAACGCCCTCTGTGTGCTCCTGCAGTATAACTCCCCCTGTGTGCTCCTGCAGGCTGTGTAACGCCCTCTGTGTGCTCCTGCAGTATAACACCCTCTGTGTGCTCCTGCAGTATAACGCCCTCTGTGCTCCTGCAGGCTGTGTAACGCCCTCTGTGTGCTCCTGCAGTATAACGCCCTCTGTGTGCTCCTGCAGTATAACGCCCTCTGTGTGCTCCTGCAGTATAACGCCCTCTGTGTGCTCCTGCAGGCTGTGTAACACCCTCTGTGTGCTCCTGCAGGCTGTGTAACGCCCTCTGTGTGCTCCTGCAGGCTGTGTAACGCCCTCTGTGCTCCTGCAGGCGGTGTAACGCCCTCTGTTTCTCCCCACAGAAAGAGCTGTGCAACATGATTCTGGACTGCTGCGCGCAGCAGAGGACCTATGAGAAGTTCTTCGGGCTCCTGGCTGGGGTCAGTCTTTCACAAGATTCACATTTTCATCATGTTAACATTGTTTAGAGCATTAATGGGTATGGGATTTAAAAATGTAGAAAATGATTGCCTATAAAACTGTGCCAGTTGTAGCCGATTCTGCAGACATTCGATAGTTCTTACCTTTTCGATTCTGAGACCTCCTCTGTGTGTGTGTGTGTGTGTGTGTGTGTGTGCGTGTGTGTGTGTGTGCGTGTGTGTGTGTGTTTGTGTGTGTGTGTGTGTGTGTGTGCGCCCGCACAGCGTTTCTGCCTGCTGAAGAAGGACTACATGGAGAGCTTCGAGGCGATATTCCAGGAGCAGTATGAGACCATTCACCGCCTCGAAACCAACAAATTACGCAACGTGGCCAGAATGTTTGCTCATCTCCTGTACACAGATTCCATTCCCTGGAGCGTAAGCACCAAAAAATAATTTTAAATCCAAATTCGTAATTTAATGTTCTGGTATTTGCACGTCAAACAGAATTCACCACTGGTTTAACTATTTTTAGTAAAAAGGATTTTCATTTTGCTTTACCTTAAGTGGGGAAATCTTGCTGTGGTCGTTAATGCTTGAAATGTTTTTGATTCTCATGGCAGAAGATTTTTTTGGAAGGGCATTTAGGGAAAGGGGGGGGGTGCCTCTCTCCTGTTGTTCAGTTTAGAAAAAGCCTTGTGCATAATTGGAGTTGGGATTGTAAATGTAATCGCATTTGATAAAGAACCCCAGGGAAAAGTATTTAGTTGGACATATAATAAATTAATATTGGGTACATCTAAAAAAAAAAAGTTAACGATGTTTTTGTACAGTCTTAAAGTAACACTGTGTGCCTGTGTGCAGCTGGGGGGGCAGGCCGCAGTGTTTGTGTCAGGTCTTGAAAGGCTTGCCCTGGTTTACGCCATGTTTTGATCATTAATGCCCGAAATGTGTGTGCTTGTCCAGGCATTAGATGTTTGGAAGGGTAGTGTTTGGTTTGGCTGAGTGTTGTTTTCTGTCCCGAAGGTGATGGAGTGCATAAAAATGAGCGAAGACACCACGACATCGTCCAGCCGGATCTTCGTTAAGATTCTGTTCCAGGAGCTCTGCGCCTACATGGGCCTTCCCAAACTCAACGAGCGGCTGAAGGATATGTGAGTCTGTCCTTATTGTATGGCAGTTGATACTGTGTGCCCTTTCCTGAAACAGCCACCTATTGCCTGTAAACAGACTCTGGCTGGTGTGACGGATTAAGGTTGTAATTCTGTTTAACTTTGCAGCACATTGCAGTCGTTCTTCGAGGGACTCTTTCCACGAGACAACCCCAGGAACACGAGATTTGCCATCAACTTCTTCACTTCCATCGGCCTGGGTGGTCTTACGTGAGTACACAGGCACACACACGCGCACAGGCACACGCGCACACACACACACACACACACACACACATACACAGTCGCACTGATGTCTGAAGGCATTCTTTATGTCTTTCTCTCTCTCCTTGTCTCTGTCTCTGTTTCTGTCCCTCTCTCTCTCCTGCAGAGATGAACTCCGTGAGCATCTGAAGAACGCTCCCAAGATGATCATGACGCAGAACCAGGAGGTGGAGTCGTCGGACTCTGACTCCTCCTCCTCCTCCTCGGAGTCGTCGTCCTCGGACGACAGCAGCAGCAGCAGTGACAGTGACAGCAGCTCTGACTCCTCCTCCAGCGGGTCTGAGGACTCGTCCAGCAGCAGCAGCTCAGGTATCCGAACCCCCCCCCCCTTACACTTACACACAGAGGCGCACTGCTGGGGAGAGGTCTTATCCAGCCACTGACAGCAGAGACACGCTGCTGGGGAGAGGTCTTATCCAGCCACTGACAGCAGAGACACGCTGCTGGGGAGAGGTCTTATCCAGCCACTGACAGCAGAGACACGCTGCTGGGGAGAGGTCTTATCCTGTCACTGACAGCAGAGACACAGTCTGTTTCAGGCCTTGAGATAAATGACACTGAATTATGTTAGCACATTAACACAAAGTGACAAAGTTTGTGTCGCTCAGTCATCAAGGAGCAATATGACTCGCCTCTGACTGTGTCCTAAACTGTGTTTGTTCCCCTAAACGAGATTGCGGCGTGGAAGCAGAGCGTTCAGGTTCAGCTGGAGCTGAGCGGCTCAGGAAGGACAGCGGGCTGCTCTCTCCTCAGGTGCTGATTTCACTGCTGTTTCGGCTCCCTGCCCCCTGAGCTGCTCCTTTCCTGAAGGAGACGCGTCTCTCACACACGGAGTCACCTGTGTGACCTCCAGAGAACAGCACACTGAGCTGAGAGTTAACAGCGATGCAAAATCAATGGGAATAATTCCCTACGTGCAACATCAGATGGACTGAACACACACAAACTGGCATTCGTTTGCTCATGAGTTCAAGTTCACTTCCATTTCCTGGCCTGTGGAAGCGAGCTTAAACTGGGGGGAAAGCAGTTTGAGAGCACACCTGAGTCGAATACGGGTGAGCTGAAGGTTACAAAACTTTGAGCATTGAGCTTTCTGCCACACCTGCATCAGAATGACCTCACAGCAGGTATATTCCTGTAAACTGCTACTGGCTGCTAGAACCTTCCAGGGGTCAGCTCTGTGCGTGAGCAGCGAAAGGCTGGCAGTGTGCGACCTTAAATTACTTGCTGTAATATCACAGGTCACTGCTGGAAACTGGAAGACGGCTTGATACCAGAGTTCGTCACACAGGTGCACAGTTGCCAATGCTCTTGGGTTTTTTTATTCATTAATTAATGAGTGGATTTGTGGCCATGCTTCAATTAGTCATAAATAGAAATATTTGCAAGTAAATATAAAGTTGCTAGCTAGTTTGTTGTCGTTAGCTGCTGGTACATTCACGTTACTAATGATGAAAGTGGAGTTGTTATACATTTGCCTCATTTTAAACGCTGATAGATCTGGCTGTGTTATTTAACTGCATTGGTCTGGTAAGTGCTGTAAGTTGTTATGTAATTGAGATAATGATACCAAAATGTTCCCACCTCAGCCTTTCTAAAAAAACATGTTAATCAGTGCCAATGTAGCCGCTAGCCAGCGTGGCCATTACCTAATGTAGCCGTTAGGCAGCGTGGCCATTACCCAGTGTAGCCGTTAGCCAGCGTGGCCATTACCCAGTGTAGCTGTTAGGCAGTGTGTTGTTTTGCTGCTCTTGCCAGGCATTTTATTAGCTTTTTTTCCATTTGATGAATTATAATATATCAAATTGGTGTCATTTTGCATAGCTTTGTTCTGCAGATGTCCTCACTGACAGAGCAGTGGGCTGCAGTTGTTATTGTGTTTGTTTGTGTTTATTGAAGAAAGTCGGGTTGAGCACTTTGGGAGAGGAACCCGCAAGCCCAACACTCCAAGTACTACTCTGCACTGAGAAAAATCAACACTGCACTCACTCAGTACATCAACACTGCACCCACTGTGCATTTCGGCTAGTTTTCCGTCAGGCCAAACTCTATCATCGTGTCTCACAGTATTTGTATCACTGAAGGTCTTCCTTTGCCAGCCAGAGGTACTTAGGAAATGAAAGGTCCTCCTCGTGAGTGGGAGTTGTATATTAGGGTTTTTTTGTGGTTATTCGTGTAATTGAGTTAAAATCCAATAGAATATTTTAAGACTTATCTGGTTTCTGCAGCCCTAATTGAAATGGCTAATCATAGTACTATACATCCAAGATAAAATGCTTTGGATGGTGATTTCGCTGAATGCATATATTTTTGTTTCCTCGCATCCTCCCAGTGGATCTTTAAAAAGAAATTTGACGCTGGCTCACTTGGCTCTTATTGATTCCCTTACAGCACGACGCAGCAGAAATGAAAAAAAATTGGAGATTCAGCTCACTGGCTTTGTGTCTCAGAGCCTCGGTACTGTGGGGCACTCAGCACTGCTGCACTGCACCCCACAGCCCGGCCTTTAGCGCACCCCCCCCGGTGCTCGAGGGGTTAGTGCCTTCCACCTCCGTCCCACCTAATTACGCTCCCCTTCCTGTAAGGTCAGGCCCTCGTTTCCTGGATCCCGCTGTGAGGGGTTTCCCTGGAGATGGCCGTCTGGGCACGCCTTGTCCAGAGGAATGTGTCCGCTAAGCTCCTCCGGTCCACTCTTCTCCTCTCTCTTCAGCCAAATTCTTTTAATTGACTGCTCTCACACGAGCTCGCAGCAGAGAGACTTGCCTCAGAAGGGATTTGCACTTGAGCTGAAAAAAAAAAAGTTTAAGTACAGCTCCCCATCCCCGGAAGTCAGCTGCCTCCCTGTAATTACATCTCACATCTGTAGTTTTAATTAGAAGCTGCATTCACAAACGCATTAGTCACTGGCTTTTGTGTTGTGTAAACCTCTAGGATTATCTTCAGTTTGTGTATGATTGAAGCGGTAGCTGAGTAAAAGATAAAATTCTCCTTTGATTGTTGATTGGCGTTGGTTGTTTTTAGACCTGTGCGAATTGTTTCTAAATGAATTAAGACTGAAAATCTGACATGTTTACAAGACCTTAAACTGTTCTGCTCCACAGTGCAGATTCATTTTGTTTTATTACTGAGACGTACCTCCCAGCATGAGTGAAAACGCTCCTGAAACGCCTCTCTCTGCTCGTTTCATTATTGAAGAGCCTCAGGTCAGCAATCCCACTCATCCAAAAGCTGCAAAAAATTGACATCAGTCTTGTGTATGGCAGTTTCCCGAAATGACAGAACTGTGTAAGAGTTGAGCTTTGATTGCCATCTGACTCCTGTGTGAGCCGTCAGTGAAGAGTGCAGAAATCCATGAGTTGTTTTTTGTTTGTCGTGTTCTGCAGATTCGGACTCCGGCCGTAAGAAGAAACGGAGCAGGAAGAGGAGCAGGGAGAAAGCCTCCAACAGGAAGGCCTCCGGAGAGCAGGCCAGCAAGACCCGGGAGGACCGGCACCGAGAGGCCCCGCGGCGGGACCGGGACCGGGATGAGGAGTCCCCCGCACGCGGCCGGGGCGACAGGGCCCACAAGGACCAGAACCGCCGGCAGGAAACGGACCACGACGACAACCCGGCCGAGTCGCGCAAGCACAGAGACGCGCTGAAGAAGAGCTCTCAGGTGGAGCAGGACAGAGACAGGCACCGCAGCCGGGACCGGGAGCCCCCGAACCGCGGCAGGGAGAGGTCCAAATCCCGGGACCGAGAGCCCCCGACCCGCGGCAGGGAGAGGTCCAAATCCCGGGACCGAGAGCCCCCGACCCGCGGCAGGGAGAGGTCCAAATCCCGGGACCGGGAGCCCATGAACCGCGGCAGGGAGAGGTCCAAATCCCGGGACCGGGAGCCCATGAACCGTGGCAGAGAGAGGTCCAAATCACGGGACCGAGAGCCCATGAACCGCGGCAGGGAGAGGTCCAAATCCCGGGACCGAGAGCCCCCAACCCGCGGCAGGGAGAGGTCCAAATCACGGGACCGGGAGCCCCCGAACCGTGGCAGGGAGAGGTCCAAATCCCGGGACCGGGAGCCCATGAACCGCGGCAGGGAGAGGTCCAAATCCCGGGACCGAGAGCCCCCAACCCGCGGCAGGGAGAGGTCCAAATCCCGGGACCGAGAGCCCATGAACCGCGGCAGGGAGAGGTCCAAATCCCGGGACCGGGAGCCCATGAACCGCGGCAGGGAGCGGTCCAAATCCCGGGACCGGGAGCCCATGAACCGCGGCAGGGAGAGGTCCAAATCCCGGGACCGGGAGCCCATGAACCGCGGCAGGGAGAGGTCCAAATCCCGGGACCGGGAGCGGAGCCGCAAGGACGCCGACAGCAGAGACTCGTACAGGAACGGGGTGGAGAGGCGAGCGGAGAGGGCCGACAAGGAGAACAGGCACGCCAACAGACACAGGGAGTCCCGCAGGAGCCAGGAGAGGAGGGACAGCTCTCCCCGGAGGCGCAGATAGCTCGCACCTCCCACACCGGCCTCCTTTACACGGGCCTTCTCCAAACGATATATTTTTTTGGTTATTTTCTGTTTTCTGAAACTGAAGCGTTTAGCCATTACCTGTGAGTGACGTGATTTGGGAAACCCAGGTCCTGCAGCGTCTCTCAGGAGCAGATGGGTCATTTACAGTGGGAAAGTCTTGTCCTTTTTCTTTTTTTTTTTAACTTTTTTTCGGTATAAATGTGAAAGGCTGTTTGGGTTTCTGAGATCTGTACTGTTGCTTAAGTAGGAAACGCTTGTGATCTATTTGTAACACAGTGTGTATTATTCATCCAAACTTTAAAAAAAATATTTTTAATTGTGTTGATTTAAAAAAAAAAAAAAGACTGTTGAATTATGTACTGAATTTATTAAAGCTGATATTTTGTAAAGCGTTATTATTTGGCACCAAAATACTTGCTTAAAACTTTGTTACAGAAGTTATGCCTCCTTTGAAACAGTTCATGCTTACTTTGCATCCACATGCACATTGAATTCTGCAAAACTTGGAAGTGTTTAACAACACAAAGAAAAAAAGTTCTAGCATTTCTAATTCTGGCATTCCTCTTTCTGCAGGTCTGCTTATTCTCAGTTGAAAATAGCTGCCTCATAGTTCTTTAAATGACTATGAGGACGTTTTGGATGTCCAGATGTCTAGACTTGTGCGTTAAAAGGGATAGTTTATGTATTGGACCTGGCTCAACAGCAGATGCCTCTTTAGCGGGATGTGGTGGGTGTCCTGAAATCTGAGCTGAAGAGCTCCCGGATGAGCACCCAGTGAGGACACTCTGGTTAGCCATTCAGCAGTGAGAAATGAAATTGGGACCTTGATTTTTAAACATTTACAAACAGTTCTGTCAGTCTCCTGCAGATAGCTGTGTTCTTTTAAGTGACGGTTTTAGATTCAGAACACCTTATTATGCATTGGCAGCAATGGAGGTACTTGGCTGAGGCAATCTGAAAGATTAGGTAATGCAATTTTCATGTGCAGGGAAAAAAGGGGGGGGCGTCCTTACCAGATACATCTCAAGAGTTACTCAACCTTTGAATTGAATTTGCCTTGACTTTTACTGGTTCACAATCGGTACCAGCAACAGAACAGGTCCAGAACCAAGCCCAACTCATGCCCAGGATTTTGCCATTTCCATTCCAGAAGAGCTAGGAAAGAAACCAGCTGAAAGGGAAACCGGTCTGAAGTTGTTGTCAGCAGTGGCTGCTCATTGCTGTATTTGTGAAAGTGATTTGGGTGTGGTCAGTGCAGTGTGGCTGAGGGACATGTTGCTAAAGGGACATCCACCAATGCTACGGTTGTGTCCTGCCCATAGGACATTCTCATGGCTGATCTGCGTAAAGTTTGTTTTGAGCTGTGAATTTAATGTGTGTCTGTACTTTTTAGCATTTTTGTTATTTTGGGAATTAAATATCAACATTCTGTATTTTTATTAAGACTGTGTAGTCTTCATTTTGGCTGCAATGGAGCGAACCCAGGAGTCCGCTGTCTTACGTCTTGTATGTTCCCAACGTTGAACAGTGTCTATTCAGTTACTGTCAGAGAACCTTTGGCCAATCTTCCACAGAGGGAGTGCAGATGCTGGTTAATGTGTTTGTAACACTTAGCTGAACTTCAGAGCTTTTGAATTCAGACCTATGCAGCTATTTATTCCAGTACATGTGTTTGTTACCGCCTAATTAGGTGAATTTCAAGTGTACACCTGGGAAGGGGTCTTTGTGGTCAGACTTCTAATTAAAGAAGGATATTAGAAAGGTTTGTCTGTGGGTGTGAGGTAAAAAAAAAAGTGAGAAACGATCTTCGAGGCGTCAGGGGAACTTCGCCTCCGGAATTAAAAATGGATTACAAAGGAAATAAAAAGAGACTTGTGGATAAAGTGGATATCCACTCCAGGCTTTGAGCTCTGAGAGACACCGTCTCTGCCTGTCAAAAACGGGACCTGACAGGTCACCCCAGTGTCACCTTTTTGTAGATCGCTCTTAGCCATAAGTGGCTGACCTGGGTGTTGAAGTGCCTCCGTCTTCATCAGAGCACGAAGCAAGCAGTTTTATCAGAATGCAACAATGGAGCTGGTGATGCTTCTTGAATGTTAGCTCTCACTGAGGACATAAACTTGATAAATGGGTACAGAAAAACACAGCGCGGTTTGATTGCCTGCAGCCCCCATAGTAAGCCTCCCGAGTGACAGCTCTCTGACATTATTTAGAGTGCATGCATTGTACGTTTTTCTATTGTTTTTTCGTCTGTGCGCCAAAGCTGCATCCATTCACACGAGAAATTGTGGCCAGTCTTATCAAGCCCTGAACAGACACAGCATACAGGCTTAGTCAAGAGGCGTAATTAACAGCCCAACATCCAAAGCTGTGGGTCTTTTTCCCTCCTCTAGTACAGGCTTTCTTAAGAAGTTAGTCCAGTGTTTGTTCTGTGTCTTCCTGTGTCTACGTACGCGTCTCTGAAGAAGCCCAGGAGAGTCAGGGATGACTGTAAAAGAGAGCATGCAGCTTCCTGCCAAGTTAGCGCGCACTCTTTAACAGACACATTAAGAACATGTCTGTTCAACCTGGTCAGAGCCTTCGTTCATTTAATAAGCACAGTGAGTGTGGAGCTGGGGTGGGGGGGGGCAGGGTGGTGGGGGGGCAGCAGCGTGGTGCCAGTGCCTGAGGGGGGGTTAGTGGGGCCTCGGAGGAGTAGCTGCTGGAGTGGCTGAGAGGTGGCATTGGCGGGGGGTTTCTCCAGGCTAGACTGGAAGAAGAAAAGTGCCATTGGTCTTTTGGGAGGATGGGCAGAGTTGCATTACACTCACTTTCAGAAAGGCACAGTCTTTCCCCGCTTCATCAATTCTTCAACAGTCTCCCTCCCTGCAGAAAAATTTGTAATAGAGTTCACAGACATAATGTCCATTGACCCCCACCCCCCCTTGATCCATAGGGACGGTCTCTAATGACCCTGCATGTTTCCTGAGCTCATATTGAACTTTAGGTGTCACATTCCAGAGGGATGATGGGTACTCAGCAGTGCTGTGTGTAACAGGACAGGAGATGACCCCTGCTGGGAAGGGGAATTGTGGGAAATAACAGCTGATACAGTGCCTGTCTGTTTTTTTCTGCATGCTGGAGCACAGTGTAGGAATCAGGTTTAGCCCTCTGTGTGTGTGTGTGTGTGTGCGTGTGTGTGTGCGTGTGCGTGTGTGTGTGTGGTTTTTATTTTTCCCCCCAGAGGAGAATCTCTGTGGACCTCAGTGAATCAGAGTGATTAATGAAAAAAAAACAAACAGCGTAAATATTGTACTCTCATGGATGAAGTGCCTCAATATTTCATTAAAGATTTTTCTATTTATTTTTTATGGTGAATATCTCATCTTCCCAGCTTCTATGCTTATTCTCTTGACAAGTGTTAAAAATGGGAAACCGAATATAGTTCATCTTTAAGCTTTGAAGCTGAATATTTTTTATGAAAATTCTCAATGTGCCATTCCTGAGGGAGGTCTCCTGCAGGGAGATCATTGTTAGTACTCTGACAGGATAAATACAGCAGCATCTCTTGATTATGTGTAAAAATGGAGCCATGCAAACATGATATCAAATGTAAAAAGCATTTAGCAGGATCTATGCATGTTCCACCATACACACACACACACACAGAGTTTTGTATGTGTGTGTGTGTGTGTGTGTGTGTGTGCGCCAGCATGTTGAATGTTCCACCAGGAAGTTTAAATGACAGCAGGCTGTCTTTGAGAGAAACCTCAGCATTCAGAAAATCAGAAAAAAAGACTAGTTATTTCTGACTTCTCAGACACCCTGCTCCAAAACTGCATGGAACAAATCCTGTTTTTGACAACTTTATATGCGAGAGAGAGGAGACACCACTTTAAAGGAATGTAGCACTTCAACACCAGGAGCTCAGACACAAGCACTGTCATTCACACATATTGTCTAATTGACAGCCTTGACTCAAAGAAGTCTAAAAATAAGTTGTGCTATTTCTCATCTGTCTTTGCTGAAAGGTTTTTTTTTTTTATTTCTAAACATGCTGTCTTTTTCATCTGGTGATTTTGAACGTTGCATTGGATACTCTGATGACCCACTTAGATCTCCACCCGACCTGCAGGTACACAGGGGACAGATGTGTGGTGAAAGGCCTGATGTCTCACACGTGGCAGCCTTCTCTGTGCTGGATTATTCAGATCCTCACACCAGTACCTGAGACGCAGTGCCAGTGTGTGATGGACACACTTAAACAGGAGTCACGGCATTTTGGGGGAGACCGTGTCAAAATGAGTCCTGCTGAGAGCTTGGGGTCCCCTCAACCCTCACCCTTACATCATGGCGTGTCCCCACCCTCGGGTAGGCTCTGAAGATGACCTCACCTGTTTTGATGACCCCAGGCAATCAGGGCTGTTTAATGCCTTATCTCTGTTTTCTGGAGAGGTACAAAGCTAATGGAGCTTTGAGCACCTCTGACAGGTCTAATACTGACGGTGGATGCAGTCAGATCAGGGTGGTATGCCCGGGAACAGCACATGATGCATGTGCTCTCAGATTCTGAAAATGACTAAAAACCCAAAAAAAAAAAAAACCATGAATGAGCAGAGTCACTGTATACAGTGCCACCACAGGGAGTTTACAAAGGGTGGAGCTGTCAGTGGTTAGCCCTAAACAGCCCTGTATTTATACGCTAAAATGGTCTTCTACAAGCTGGCCATTTCTGCAGCATACAATTAAGGGTCCAGACCCATTGCAGCACTGGTTGTGTATAGAGAGAACTACCCGTGCGCATTACTGATATACGGGAGAGGAAATTGCTTCAGTGACTTTTAGAAGCTGTCAGGCAGATTAAAATGAATCAAAAGCAAGGGAAATGTACCAGAGCGGTACAGATAATAGAATTAGTCATTTAGAAATGGACACCGTGCATTAAGTCCTTTAGTGCAAGGCCACATCTAGTCTGTGC
This sequence comes from Megalops cyprinoides, assembly GCF_013368585.1. Classification (NCBI taxonomy): domain Eukaryota; kingdom Metazoa; phylum Chordata; class Actinopteri; order Elopiformes; family Megalopidae; genus Megalops; species Megalops cyprinoides. The sequence continues at coordinate 35,663,342 of NC_050593.1, forward strand.
TGGTGTGTCAATTTTCAAGCGCGATATCCGGAAATTTTTGAAGAGCGTTAAAATAATCGCACAGTAATGTTACATACTCCTCATAGCGGATCGCTTGCACAGGCACCAGCAACATTTAATTCACATCACGTGAACGTTAGTTCATCCACTCTGCCGACACCACGCAAATAAAGAAATCATCATTTTCAAAACGGCAGATAAACGTGACCCTGTAAAGCGAAGCGAACAGATCCATGTCCGGCAAAGCAGCGCCGTGCGCGTTTTCGCGCTCGCATCCACATTTTAACCTGTTGTGGAGAGCCGGAGCGGAGAGACTCGCAATTCCTCACTGAGCAGAGAACTGGCGCGGCGGGGCGAGCTGCTACCGACGCAAAGATGAGAAAGTAGGACATGTGTGCGCTCAGGTTGCCCCTTAAGGCCCCGGGATGAGCATGCGTGCAGAGATCCAAGGCAAAACGGGACGCGGCACATCGCTGTCAAACACTCTGGGCGCAGTCGAGAGGAGACGCGTCAACCTGCTACTTCGAAGAACAAACTCCTCTCAACTTCTGTGGCCACCGGTTACAGCATCTCTGCGGGAGGTAAGGAGAGACGAAAACCGGTGCATGTAACGCACCGCGAAGTAATGTAAGCAGTAAACTTGTGTTTGCGCACTGATTTCATTCGGATTTTTAGAACTGCAGCTGTAAGAGCGAAAAGCATCGGAAACGAAACACAACGCAGTGTGTAAGCGGTCGATAACCTGATTTACAGCAGATGAGAAATGGTCTAACAGGCTTGTTTGATGAAAGTTTCTTCCTCAGATAAGATGCCCTGCCTATCCTCTACAGCGAAACGAAATGTGAATTTGATATGTGTGTGTGTGAGTGAATGTGTGTTTGTGATGCCGATTTCTGAAATGTATCAATAGATCTCACTTTCTGAGGACGTGTGTCTTGGATTCAGAAAACAAACAGTGCGTATGGTTTCTCCGAAGTTGCTTTTCAAGTTTAATCTGTGTTCTGTGGTACTGATGTTGCTTCAGAAATGCTCACTGATAGATGGTTGCTATTATTTGTATGAAACCGCTTAAATACGGATGTGAACGACACACGTATTAGCCACGTCTTAGCATGGTCCGGTGGCAAAAGGTGTGCTGTCGTTGTGAGATAGGTACGTTACATGTATTTTCTACGTATTTGATATAGGCTATGCTATTAAGATAAATTGTTTATTGACCTCGTGGCTTCGTAAAATTATGAAACATTGTTTTTCTTTTATGCAAAGCAAACTAAGAGTGGCGGTGAGACCATAGACCATGGCATAACTGTGCCGTCGCGGTCTGCCCGTTTGCAGTGAAATCTCAATTTGTGGGTAGTAAACTATCGCTGATACTTTTTTGTTATTTAAAGGTGTTTATATCAAAGAGAGAACACCAAAATATGACACTTTAGAAAAAAACAGCAGTCCGTTTGGCTGAAGTTTGTATGTCTCGTTCCGCGTCTAATCCACTGTGGTCCTTTATCGTGCATACCGCTGTACCTATATATAGTATGGGATGAGAGAGGACAAAGTGACCTATCATTAAAAGCTTTCCTGTTCAGCTTTCGTACGGTAATGTACTATAGGATGTGCAGGCTCGCGTTCTTAATTCAAGAATGCCGAGATTGTATGGTTCGACAATAAGGCACTTTGTTTTTCCGCGTTGGCTCTTGGCGTAAACCCTCGAAAATCCATTATAGTTAGGCGTGGACGCGAACAGCCACATGCCGTCCTACGTACTATAGACAACATAAATCGTACTGGCACTTCGGAGCGGAATGGCACGGTGCAGATACGTTGCTGGTTTATCTCTTTTAAGTACCACACACAAGAGGAAAATAGATGGTAAATGGCAAATGTCTCTCCCAGCACGGTTATCTGTGTCATCATTTTTACGAGCCTGAAATGACCTTGTGAGGCTCGCATGGTATGATACAATGTCATGATGATCCCAGATAGGCTTCCGGTTTTATCTAGGTATTTTAGTGTGAGGGTTTTATTATATTCAGAAAGTACATGTATACCAAGGTTCAACTTGTAGAAAAAGTATTTACATACTTATTTATTGTTTGATTGTTGGTAGGTATGTTACTCATTTAATTTGAATGGATTCACTTAAGTTCTGTTGTGCTGAAAGTCGGTCTGGATAAGAGCTAAATATATATATAATGCAATGTAAATAACATGTATGTTATTTATTTTCTTTTTTTGGCTTGTGGAGGTTGGGGCAATTGGTCAGGCACTGTGACATTTCACTAGGGATTACTATGAAGCATCACCACTGTGAGGTCCCGATCTCTTCCTGAGACATCATGCAGCATGCCTACGCCTACATTCAGAGGTGTGCCAGTTGCTGTGTGTTGGCTTTGACTTTCACCCACCTCAGAGTGGGAGTTAGGAGCGCTGAGATGCACTGAACGTGGCACCAGAGAGGTATGGGTGTCAGCAAAAGCACGTCGCCTCCTTTGCATACAGCATTTCTGGGGGTTACCTTTAGCTGGAACGTCTGTGTCTGTGTGATACTCACTACTGCTCACACAATGCAAAGCAGTAGGTTTGTCCTGAAGCTGCCTAATGGGATTTTAGTGGGAGTTAGTTGAATATGTTCAGAATGCCTCCACATTGATGTGTATTTTAAATCATCTTCAGAAATATTCTTCTTTTCTGTAAAAAATACATTATCCACTAAACCTCAATGTGAGGCCCTCTAATTTGAAATCCACTTAAAAAAAACAACAGTTGCATCTGTGCTTCATGTGTCTTGGTTGTGAATGGTTATTGTATAGGATAATAGAGCCGAAGATGTATATAGACTAAAATGCCCCCTGCTTGATCTGCATATGTGATCCTGCCCGATATGGCTCCTTGCATGGGCACACACACAGGCACACCAGAAGCAGCTTCCATTTTCATTCACAGGATCTCTGATCGCCATGGCCGCCCAGCTTTCATCCTTATCACTCTTGTTTTCAAAGCACACGGTTGTGTTTATTTCTGCATCTACTGTGAATTGTCAGAGCTAATTATGCCCATGTGTTTTGTGTGTATTTATAAGAGCAATGTTACAAAACAGACTTATTTCTCCAAGGGGTTTCCATGCGCACCGACAGCCGGGCTGAGCCCTGAGCTGTCCGTGGTATGGTGGGTGCAGCCGATGATGGGCCGTCTGGCTGAGGGCCAGAGTTCCTGGCAGGTGGAAATCAGGCATTACTGTACGGTGATGGATTTATTGCGTCCACAGCATGCAGCTACGTGTTTATTGGTGCGGGTGTGGACAGTTTGAATGTTTGATTTGTAGCGGTGTGAGCACCAAAATAAAAAAGCGAGGAGCTCCACTGCTCCTGTGCCTTCGACCGCTCCGGGCGTGAAGCGGGCAGTTCGGCTTTATGGCTCGTGAAAAACTGGTGAACGCCAGCATATTTCAGAAGAAACCAGTTTTAGTCCAAGGTCAATAATAAATCTGAGCATTTGGGATTTCTGTGAGTGCTAACGTGTCCCTGGAGCCTGGCTCAACTCTGCATCAGAACTGTATGGCCATATATGCCTTCTGGAGATATAGCATAATCCTCTTGGGAAAACTGTTGCAAACTATTAGAGAACGTACTTTACCTGTAGTTGTATTTGGATTATTATTTGGACTGGTATTGACTTTTTATATCACTGTAAATCCACTGTGCTGCTGCAGATTAATGTCTCTCACCTTCCCTGTGGGAGATTTTTTTTTCTTCTGGTGATCAGGTATAATAAGAAATATTTACAAAATAATGAGTACAAGAGGTACATTTTCTTACATCAAGCAGATTTGTTTTGGGAGATTAAGTGTCTGACCTCTGACACTTTCCTCCAGCCATTGCAGTCCTTTATCGACGTTGACATTGAGTTTATCCACAGAGGCAGAAGAGAATTTGAAAGCACCTTGTACTGGAGAGCATGAACTTAGATTGCATTCCAGGTCTGGGACTAATCTAATAAACTAATCTAATAAGCGTGCGTTCAAACACCTTGCAGTGTCTCTCATGTGTGATACATGGTTAATGATGATTAGTGTAGTCCGTAGTGATTAAAGAGGCATGTCCTTTCCACCCACAGACACTCCCTTTGTGTGTTAGTGAGGTGGAAAGAAAAGAAGGGGTGATTTTATTGTGTGCACACATGCGTCTCTCTCACGTAATACAGCTCAGGAGCCCTGTAGAGGTCAGAGGCTCAAACAGTTTAGATCACACGGGTGCACACTCATCTCCTCAGAGAGGAGTCAGGCAGGTGTACACTTGGAGAAGATGCTTGCCTGGTTTGCGGGTGTCTGTCCCACCCTTAGATGCCTTTATCAGAGTAGTGTGAATAGTGCAGCTCTTGCCTGTGTGTGTGTGGCTTTTTGCTTTCTCAGCTGGGGCAGTGTGAATGGTATAAAGAAACGGCATTGTGGAAAGACTAAGAGGCATGTGAAATGTGCAGTTTCAGCCAGACTGTTGGAGTTGGAGCCCCTGAGAGAATTCGGCTGCCCTGGTCAATCTCTCTCTCTCTTTCTCTCTCTCTCTCTCGCTCTCTCTCTCTCTCTCTCTCTCGCTCTCTCTCTCTCTCTGTCTCTCTCTCTTTCTCTCTCTCTCTCTCTCTCTCTCTCTTTCTCTCTCTCTCTCTCTCTCTTGCTTCCCCCCCTTCCTCTCCCTTTCTCTCGCTTTCTCTCCCTCTCTCTCTATCACTCTCTTGGTCAAATTCATATGCAAATGATGTGTTATTTGCATGACTTTATAACACAGTTTTTCCAGTAGCCTCTCTGTGCTTGCAAGGAGAAAATTCAAATCCTTAGTGCATTTAAAAAAAAATAGTTTTTTGGTGTTTTAAAAACGGAACAACATGATGGTAGGAAAAAAGGCAAAGTCCCAGTCTTCTCATGTTACGTAAGAATCGAGTTACCTGGAAAGGGATTTTGGTAGTTTGCAGACGCTGTTACAGATCTATGACAGCAGGGATAAAATGAAAAATGTTCTCCCTGGCGATATGAGTGAAGGTCGTGTTCTGTTTCTTTTTCAGAGGACTAACAGAAACAGTGTATGTACTGAGTGATGCACCTGGGGTGGAGTTTAGTCTCTAATGTATGGAGAGTACAGGCTTTCGGATTTGTCTCATGCTGAGGGATAAACCACCTCATGGTGTGAAGGAGACGCGAAACATGAAAGGTGAAAAGTTACAATAACTGTAAAACTGGAAATGAATTTTGCATACAGTAAGGTTAGATGTGAATTGCGTCTTATGGAGGAGATCCCGTATTGCGCAATTCCTCATGGTCTTTATTAGACTCCGACTGGAATGGCATTACTGGATGTGCTAGCAGTGAAGGCCGAGGAGGATACAGTAATAATTAATACAGCCATCAACACGGCTCATGGCCTGTCATTTATGATGCCAATAACAGTGTGAGATGACAGATACCTCTCCATGCGTAGTTACAGGTTCATCCTCCTATAAAAGCCACGTTCTTTGTGTGGAAATAAAGAGGATCTTGAACTCTGATTATAGTTTGTATTTATTACTAGTATATAAATTGTTCTATAGGTCTCCAGTGTGGAATTCATTTGCCAGCCAGGTGATCTTATTCAGAGTGACTTACAAAAAGGGCTTTCATCTGTAATTTTATATCGGAAGACCAACTGTACATTTTTGTGTGAATTATTTTTGTTTTTCACTGCATCCCTATATATATATATATATATATATATATTCTCTTATTGTTCTGTGGCAGCGAGCTGTCTGCCGAGGTGAGCGCTAATTAGACTCATTCTGTCCTCAGTGATTTATGAACCTCTTTCTGTTATGTGAAATTGATTTATGGCTGATGAGAAGGAAAGTCTGCATGAGTCTGCATCTGTAATTTTAATATTTTTATGGTTTCACGCCGGATTAATTGGCCGTTAGGTGAGCCGGAGGCACTGAGGGAGGCAGTGTGTTATACCTGTATAATCGGAAATACGAGTGTGTAAGCATGGATTTATCTCCTGTGATACCATGTTCTCATCCCTGTTAACATTTCCCTCCCTGGGTTTGTTTGACTTTGTGCTCTGGATGAGTGAGATGCCCCATTAGCTTGCTGCTCATACCTGCCTATCTCTGAGTAAGCAGCAAATTACCTGTGCAAAATGAAACTAGTTCACTACTCAATGTGACTCCTGTCAGCCTGGGTGCTTGATATGACAGTAATGTGCATGTAGTTTCTGTCCTTAATGTGATTATTTCACTCCCGTATGGATATTTCTGTTGCGGGACTGCAGTGCGGGCGATGGCCACGGTGTGTGTGGACGCCTCTGTCTGTGTGTCCTGTTTTGGAGTTAGCATTTTCCTTCCCGGAGGAGCCCAGAGGCTGCTGTTGGGAACAAGGTGGGAATCGGGAAGAAATAAATTGGCTCCATGTCTGGAGAGTCTCTGTGGAGTAAAAAGAAAAAAAAAAATGAAAGCCGTGGCCAGGAAACTAGGATATTGGGAAGGTCAGCCGGTGCCAGTAATTAGCAGCAAGGACGAGGCTTGAAGGTAGAGGGGAAAGAGAGGACTTCTCTGCGAATGGGTAATGAATCATTCGCCGGCTGCTGTTCCTGACAGAACTGGGACTGTATCTGGGGGAAAAGAGCGGGAGAGGCGGCCTTGGTGCCGTGAGATCCTCTCAAATCCACCGCAGCCCGTGTACTTGCTGAATATTTCATCCTGGCTTCCATTTGACCACGGCTCCTTCTGTGATTCTCACAGCCTGGCTGGTGCAGACGAGGCCGTACGGGCCTGGGGTGGGGGGGTGCAGGGACCCTGGGAAACTCTCTCAGGCCTGCGTCTGCCAGTTCAGGCGAGGTCACCCCCAGCTGAGAGCTCTGTGAGTCATTCTTCAGGCTGGCATTGACTCGCCTCTCTCCCGTTCGTTATTTCGGGTTCCTTTTCCTCTTTGTGGAGATGCAAATGCGCACCCCCCCTTCCTGGCGTGGGGCTACCCCCTGCCTCGCAGAATGCTAATCTGAATTCTCCCTGCACGTCGGAGACCTTGGAGCACACTCCCACAGCATCAACACCGTTTCAGCCAAACCCGCGTTCTGCCCGTCTGGGACAGCAAGGTCACCACAGGGGAGTGATGTATACCTGAACGTCGGAGAGCGGGGATTTATTTTACAAGGGTGAATTAAGTTACAGGTTCTCTACCGCATCAAAAGCCATTATATAAAATAAATGACTCTGCGGGTCATATTTTTTTAATGAATTGAGTGTGTGGAGTAGCAATATCCCAGGCCTATTATTGTCCAGCTCATTGAGCTTAGATTCAGGATGTATGGCTGCCGTTGAGGTCACTGTGGAGAGTACAGTATCAGTAAAGTTGAGCATGAACACAAAGGCCCAGCATAGGCTGCAGTGGAGCAAGCAGGCCTCTCTCTGCTTTGTACAGGGTGATATCTAATGAAGATGTCTGGCTCAGCAATCAGCTCCTGCATGGTGACTGCATATTAACCAGTCATCACAGGCACCTGTTACCTGTTACCTGGGCCCAGTTTTGCGTGAGCTTCATTGCCTCTGATCCACCTTTGTTATATGTGTGTGTGTCTTTCTATATGAGACCTGCGGGCAGGTTTCATCCGACTGGGCCAGTCTCACCTGCTGCCCAGGTGCTGCTGATCCTGCATCTTTTGCTGCATGCTGTGTATTACACTCACCTGTGTCATGTGTGTCTGTCCGTAAATGAGGCAGATCCTTTGCCAGGTCAGTGTGTGTACTTGCCAGCTCATGACAGAAGCAGAGATCCCGATGCAAGTGCTTTTGGTACTCCTGCGTTTCTGAGGAATCGAGATGTGGGATCTAACTTACACGCGGAGCCAGCGCACAGCACAGGAGGTACAAATATTTGTGCTTTTTTTGTGTGTGAATTGTATGTGAGTGTAGGAACCAGATGATCCTAGCTAACTTAGAGTCAGCTTAAGCTTTGTTTAACACGTTTTCTGTTTATAGTGTTTAACAGAATAAACACCCATTTTCCCACTCCCTCTGCTCCCTTACCTGGCCTGAGGGAGAACATACAGTGCTGTCATATTAGGGGTTGACTTGGATGCGGCCAGCCCAGATCGATTCACCGTGGAAACCATTCCCGGTCACCTCGGCTACAGCTGACCTGGGGCCAAGGTGACCCAGTGGAGGTGTTGACTCTTGGGAGTACCGATCAGCTGCTCCTTCTTCACTGGCTCTGTGGAGTTGAGATTCCGTGGTCTGGCGGTGGTGGAGAAACAGCAGGGGGCCCGGGACTCTGAACTGAATCAGCATCTTTAATGCTACGCTGTGAGATCACCATCGGCCTTCCTGGAACACTGACTGAAACAAATTACCTCTGCTGAAAACTCACATTAGCAGGGCCAGCCGCATTAGCAGAAGGAGCATTGTAATGTATGTGGAGGGGAGTGAGTAGCCTGATAGTGCACGTCCAGTCTGTTCATTCGGCAGCATTACGCCGCAGCGGCAGAGGGACTGAAAGTGCACAGTTTGGGCCTTTGCTCTGTGTGGAGCGGAGACCGGAGAACGGCGTTGCAAAGCTCGTCTTCTGAGAGGTAGAGTCAGTAAATTATTCAGATGTTTAATTTTAAAACTAAATAAATAAATAAATACATAACTGAACTAAAATTTAAATTTATACATTCCGTAAAACTGGAATTGATTACTTTTTCACGGGTGAAGGACAGCGATACGCTTTGGTCACTGGGTAAAGGTTTTTTTTTTTTAAGTGTTTATTTAGAGCGTTTTGTGGAAGGCAGGAAGTGGAGTCTCAGATGTAAAAAGTTCTCCCGTCTGCTGGATCGGCTCCCCCTGCTGTGTCAGTAATTAAACACTTTCTCCAAGCGAGCTTCTCCCTCGTCGTTTAGGTGGAAATGAGACAGAAGCCCAGGCTGGGGATGTGCCTGCCGCATGGCTGCGAAGACTGAAAGCTTTGCCCAATGAATCATTTAGCTGGAAACTCCTGAGACGCAAAGCAAACAGCCTTCAAAGGTGCTGGTGTGTGTTTTTGAAAAACTGCAGGATGATGGGGGCTGTTTTTTGTATTTTCACACTATGATCATCCTCACATCAGACCTGTTAACAGAACACTTCCTGAATTAGAAATGTAAAGAGAGGCTTTTTCCTCCGACAGTGCCCCCCCCCCCCCCCCCCGTGGTTACCACAGAGCACCTTCTCACGTTCTACAGAGCCTGTGTAACCCCCCTGATTCCTGTAGCCTAGGGAGTCACACAGGCCAGGAGCCAGTCTGTGGTTGGTAGCTGACAGGGACATGCCAGATATCGAGGCCAAATGTATTTAAATGCCAGTTTCTTCCTCTCTCTTGAAATGTGCAAATGCGATGTTCACAGTGCCACCATTAACACAGATGCAAGTGTCTGTCTTTGCCAATCATTGGATTCTGGAATCTGGAATCCCATGTGCTGGTATGATTTCATTAAACTGGTCCCAGAAATGCATTTGGGCTTTTTCAGTTAGACCTAAAAAACGCACTTGCGTTTGAATGTGTGGCCACTGTTACTCTTGAGGTGCTTAAGATGAGCTATACCTGCATGTCATTGAGGGTTTGCTAATCTGCTCCTCGGTGTGTTTAGCTGCCATTTTCATTATTAAAGGCGCAGATGCCAGACAACAGAAGCGGCTGATATCAGCAGCAGCCCAACAAAGCTGGGAGAAGCCTTAGGGTTTCATCAGAACTCCTCCTGGATTTGGTACTTTCACTCGGATCAGCTGACGGTGCATCTAAGCAGAGACTGTGCCCCATTGTTACCTGACTTGGATTAGGTTTATATTTATTTTGAATGGGTGCAGAGCTGTCATCGCTAATGTAGAGTCAGCCGGAGGGGTCATGGTGTGTCAGAGTGTTCACATTGAACAGTGACAAATTTAATTAACCTGACTGCCCATACTGACCTCCAGGAAGTCATGTGTCAGTCAGTTATCAGCATGTTTTCTTTATGAGCAACAGGTGGTAACTCTTCTCAGTTCATCCTTAAATATGATAAATTGTTTTATTTTTGTCTTTTTGTTGCTCCTGCTCCTCAGTTGAGAAGGATGTGACTGCAGTGTCCTGTAGGGACAGAGAAACAGATTACCCTGCTGACTGCATCATCAGCGCAAGGAAGCGCCTCCATCAGAGTGGGAGTATTTTAGTTTCTGTTACAGAGTGATGATGCATATTATGACCAGGAGTAGTAGGGTAGTTGTAAACACTGGTAAACATAGTGGTATTCGACCACCCACTGCATGAAATTTACCACTGATAACAATGCTGTTTTTTACACTCTGGTACTGGCTTCCAGTTTAGAGATCCGCAATGACTGAGTGATGCGTTATTACCGAACGCAATACAGTCTCCACACACAGCAGGCAGCATTATTCTGTATTAAACTGTGTCATATGACATAATAATTGCTCATTTGTGATAATATATTGTATGTTCCGGTACATTTTTCTGAAGGTTAAAAACTATATCATTCATATGTTCCCAGAAGAAGAACTATGATTGGCCCCGTTCTCTTAATGCTGACATGAGGACGCTTCTGATTGTTAATTAATTTGCATGTATTCTTTGATGCCTCATATCCATGATGCTTTGCCATACCTAGGTGTTTGAATTGGAGACGGGTATGCTGTGAACTATTACTATCTTATTCATGTCTCAGTGAATGTGCTGAAAGCATTATGGTAGACGTGAATATGTCATGTATTATTCAAGGGCGCGTGCGGTTTCTGTGGGTATACCTCATTTCATTGACAGGGGAAGCTGTAGGTTTTTATTGTGTTTGTGTCAGAATCAGTTCAATAAAATTCCATGTGCAAGCAATTTCGGGCCTTTGAGAAAGCATGTAATCAGTACGTACATATCCCAGCTATTTAAAGCACCACTGACAGCAGTGTGCATGCCCTTTGAAATATGAGTCAGTTTATCAGATGAGATATTCAATTTGGGGCACACAGAGGATGTGGCCAGTTATTGATGGAAATGCCTGTGTAACTGGAGTTGACATATAGGACAAAAGAAGATATAGCATTCAAAGTCAGGTGTGAACTTTATATGCAATGAGTGTTCAACCCTGAATGGGAATGTATGGAAATTTAGAAATAGACAGGAGCATAACTAAAATAGGACTAAAAGTCAGTGAAGTGTTGAAGTGTTATTGCTTTATGTGTAAAAAGATCTGTTACATGTTGGTTAATTTTAGGAAGAAGGAAAAAAAAAAAAGGCAGCCAGGCTGTGACGTCAACCAGACATGCTCTTGGTAATTAACGTGGCACCAAAACGTGAGAACACCCACCAGCTGATCTTACACCAGCGTGAGAGATGCAGGAGAACACGCACACACACCTGGCGTCGTTCAGTGTGACTGCTGAGTGTCCACGGCAACCATGTGACCAACAGCTTTACGGCTTTTCAGCTCAGTGAATGACATCAAGGCACAGCGATAGTGTTGTAACGGTGTGGATATTATACATGTTCACATCATGAACAGAAATAAAGGCCGTCTTTATGAGCTCTGTCAGAGTCTGTGTCCTCTTTTTCATCCCACCCGGCCTTCAGGTGGACGCACCTACCTGGAGCGACGTTACGGAAGCTACATGCTTCCATTAGTTGAAGTGCATCTCTGTTAATTGATTATGGATCCTCTCCGGATGCAAGGGAATAATCGTTATGGAAACCGGCTCACTGTCCCTCCAGGGATCTCGTCCGTTATGCAGGCATCGAGGTCTGAAAGTAATTTCATAGTGAACTCATCACAGGCTTATGTCTCTTACATATCTGTCACTACGTTATAGGATGGTGTAAACTTGCTGTTTATTTTACGTGTAGTATCACGATGGGTTTTGGATCCTGTGATCTAATGACTGATGTATGGTAGTGTACCTGGCTTTCCTTGTCTAGTCAGGTTGCACAACTTGTGGTAGGACTTGGAATAGTGTTCTGCTCACACCCAGTCAGTTGTTAGTCTGGTCTCACAATGTTGCTCATTCAGTTTGAACGTATACACTTCTGTTCTCTTGTGCTGGAAGTCACTCTGGATAAGAGCGTCTGCTAAACGAATATAATGTAATGTAATGGTGTGTGCGGACATGGTAATACAGTAACAGTGTAACTTGGAAATGCGGGGAAATTCTGCTTGGCGGTTGCATCTGTTGTGGGTAGTTAGTACCAGCCAATGTCTGCAGCTATGCCACCCATGCCAGGCATGCATACCTGTGGCAGTGCCCGACGCTGCAGGCTGGCACTGACGCTGCTGGCTTACTGTACATTATGAACCAGGCGTTTACAGATTATCCCCTCACTGAGGACGCCAGTCATTTAGATTAAGAGTAATCTGATTGCATCGAGGTACAAATTATAGCACAAAGGGCCCTACGTGTGGGTTAACCACCGGGCTTTGCAGACACCATCTCCGAAATGATTGGTCCATGACGGATTACTAACTCAGAGATAATTATGAGGTCAAATCCAAATCCCGAATATGTAACAGCTGTGTGGCCAAACGTGTCCTTTTTCCTGCAGCAGCATGATATTGAAAATCATTTCTTTGCTGGATTTTTTTTTATTCCTTGATGTAGCGTGATGAGGGATCACCCCTTTTCTGTAATCCGTTTGGTCCTTTCATACACAAATATGAATGAGACTGCATTATGCCACGCAATAGTTATTCACTTTCCTTATTGTGACCTCACAGAATGTTAAAATTCCAAATAAACAAAGCAGTATTTATCCATGGAGTGACATACCTGCACAAAGCTCCATCCTGTCCTGAGAGGACATTACATTACATTACATTACATTACATTACATCCATTTAGCAGACGCTCTTATCCAGAGTGACTTACATTTACATTTACATTCATTCATTTGGCAGACGCTTTTACTTTTTAAATGCAAAAAATCAGCATGTTTGCCTTGACTTGGCCGTTAGTGCTGCCTTTAACATTGCTGTAAGGTGAATGTGTCCCAGGAGAAACAGGCCTCTTTCTGCACGGCCTCGTTCCCTCTCTCCTCACGGTTCTGTTGTTCGTGGGGCTGCTTGTGCTGTCACTAGGTGAGGCATGCGCTGTTGCCGTGGGGTGTTTATTTTCTGAGCACGGCTGAATCCCCGTTCACCCCCTGCCGCTGTGAGGAGACTGTCCTGTGCCAGACACACGGGGCGATCTGTGCGCCTCCCCCCCCCCTCGGCCCTCACGACACCCCCGAAATAATCCCTCATCTCTGCTGTCAGGAAGCAGGTAGCATTGCTTATGCAACACCTGGGCCTTCTGGCCTTCAAAAGTCTCCCGGTGAGGTAAAAAACGGGCTCCGTGCTGCACATTTGTTGCTCGATGGCCCCACTGCAAGAGGAAGAAATCATGCCTGAAGCTGTGAGAGATGAGCTCTCTGGCACAGACTCCGCCATCTCACAGATCACCGCCGTCCGTCATTGCTGCCGCTGAATATCGCTAAAGTCCATGCAAGGCAGGCGTTTAGGCTCACCGTTAGCTCTGATGAGTTCCTGCGTGGCAGATAATGCAAGTTTCAAAGTCCCACAGAGAGACACTGCTACAACATGTTATGGTTTGGCTCTTAGCCTTTCGGTACCAGCCTTTGAGCCATATTCTTCTGCCAGTGAGGTCATCAGTCAGTCCATTCTGAAACTGGCAGCAAAGCTGTCCAAAACTGTAAAAAGCACAGATGTACTTCTCTATCAGTCTATGTAAGGTTGTCCAACACTTTAAATAGCAGATGTACTGCTATATTGGGCTGTACAACACTGTAAATAGCACACATACACTGCTATTTCAGCTGATATACTACTATATTTAGCTGTCCAACACTTTAAATAGCACAGCTATACTGCTCTGTCAGACTATATTAGGCTGTCCAACACTGTAAATAGCACAGATCCACTGCTATATTGGCTGATATGCTGCTATATTTGGATGTCCAACACTTTAAATAGCACAGATACACTGCTGTATTGGCTGATATACTGCTATATTTTGTTTTCCAACATGTTGAATAGCATAGATGTACTGCTACTTTATATTGGTTTGTCCAAAACTTTAAATTTAAGTATATAAGTATACTTGTATATCGGGCTGTCCAACACTAAGTAGCACAGATATACTGGTATATCTGTCTGTCCAAAACTGTAAATAGCTGAGATATACTGCAATATTATATTGGCATTTATTTTCTGAGCAGATGCTTTGGTCCAAGGTGACACGCAGGGTTTGAAATGGAATACGTTGCACACACATATATTTATCATTACACAGTCAGCAAGCTGAAAATCAGGACAAGGGCACGGGCAGGTCAAACGTCTGCAGGTCAAACAGTAACTCTTTTCACACCGTATCCAGTATACATACGGACACATCTCCACGTGCAAAGCATCCCACAGCCAGCCCTGGTAAATCTAACCTCAGACCAGAGTGTGTCTGAAAGAGTCTGATAAGCTGTACAAGCAAAACACTGAAAGATTTTCAGCTGTATTCTCATCTAAGATAGGGCTAGGATCTTAGCCATTGGTGTAAGGATTTATGATGGAGTTCATTCTTGCACTGACCATTTGCACTTGCTGTTAGTGTTGTTGCCGTGTAACCTGCAGACACGGCCAGGATCATTGTCCTCGCTTAGCAATGATGTTCATCAGCGACCTTGAAAATCTGCCTCCATCCTGTCGGTTTATCTGAAAAAGCACGTTCAGGCGTGACGGATGTAAGACAGTTCTCTTGCTTCCCCTGGTTCTTTTGATTTTTCATAAATGTCTGCGCTGACTTGTGTATAGATATATGTAGAGTTATAGACAGGATGGAGTGTTACTCACTAGGTTAATGTGTTTACAGAGGTTTCACTGTGTTTGTCTCACCTGTATGACAGGTGACATTCTAAGTCCCCTGTGTGTGATGAAATATGTTGGTGAGATACGCTTACCACGGTAAGTTAAAAGGCAATTGCAGCAACGTCTCTGAAGTTACAGCACAGGTGTATATATTTTTTTGATGTCTTACAACACCACAGCAAGTGAGTGTGGCTCCCCAATCCCAGTCTATCCCAGTGTGGCATCCCAGTCTATGTGGAAATTTGAGATTTAAGGCATGCAGGTGGATTAGGATTGGCGTATTGGAAGGTGGTTGAATCGGGGCTTTTCTCAGAGACCTGGTCATTAAATGAAGGAGGGAGTCAGTCCCAGTCTGTGGGACACAGAGGCCTGATGGCTCTTTACCTTCTCTGCTCCCTCTCTCCTTCACCTGTCCTGGGCTCAGGCTATTTCTGCGTGCCTCAGGCTCTGTCTCCTATGAACGCCACTGGAGGGCATTGCCATCAGAAAGCCTGGGTTGCTTATTTTCTTCAGAAAGGGCTTGTAGTGCTGTGTAGGTTGCTGGCTTGAATTCCTCTGTAGGTGGGAAACTGTGTTGTATCTTTTTCGAAGAGAAGTAATATGAATGAGTTTTTTCATGTTTTTTCCTTGTATACAACCCTGTTTGGAATGGCTAATTGGATAGCTGGCTTGTCTGAGGTGTCTCTGTTAGAAGCACTCTGATGAGCTTGCATGCAGCCAGGGATGATTTTTTGGCAGTACAAGTCAGCAAACTACAGTGGAGTGGAGTGGGCGCTCATTGGAGGATGGGCACTAGTCTGCTGACATCATCATAGGCTGATGGCACAGTTTGGATCAAACCTGAACCGTAGAGCTCAGCTCCTACTTAAAGCAAGTACCTTAACCACTTGACCACTACTCAGGAGTCCCATTATCAGAATTGCTTTTGTAACAATCCATCTACATATATGGATAACCATTCAAATATAAATTATTAAGTCACGATCTTAAGGATATCTGCTAAGCAAAATTATACAGATGCATTTAGGTCAGTGTGGAACTGCAGCAGAAGCACAGACATCAGGCTAAGACCCACTTACTCCATTTCCACTGCTACCCTTGCCTTGTCCTTCCACTCTTTTGAATTTGTCCTTTATGTAAAGGATTACGAATGTCAGACACACTGAGATTACATGGTACATAGCGGGCCATAATCCCTCTCTTTTAGATGATGAATCAGACTTGATCATGTTCCTTTTCAGTGGCCCATTGACTCACATAGACACCCCCACACATGCTAATCTGTAGGGGACAGAGAGCTGGGGCCGTGAGCGCTGGCCTCGCAGCTGAATGATACGCATCAGTCTATGGCTGTCCAGGCTGTCCCAGATATACCTACACATTCCCACCCATGTTTTTTTTTTCCATTTTTTCCTTTTTAACACAGCAAGTTAAGGTAACACTAGGAAGGTTTTTCTTATTACATTCAAGTGAAGTCAGCAGTCTGGACTAATAATGATACAATTAATAATTGCGACAACAACAGTTACAATAATAATACATCACAGAATGGGAAAGCATGCCAGGCTATTATATTGTGAGTTGGCATATTGACGTGTGAAATACGCTGTGGTGGCATTCGTGTCTGAGGAGGCCATTCTGAGCAGCCAGTGGCCGTCTGCAGGACAGACAGCTTCATCCCCAGCACCTGCTCTGTGTGTTTGTTTTCGGAGCTGACAGGGTGGTTCATTAAGACCCTCGGCGTGTCCCTGCGTCTGATCTGATAATGAAGGAGCCGTCTGGCCCTCGCTGTGGGTCAGGGCAGGTCGGCCGTCCTCAGAGAGACGTGTCCCTGCGGTCTGTCCCGCACCGTCTCCGGTAGTGAGGAAAACAGACGCAGGCCGGAAGCATCCCCACTGCGCTTCCCTCTTACACACTCTGTCTTTCCCTCTCTTTTCACAGTAATGTTCTGCTGCGTGCTCTCCTCTTCTCCGGCATGCAGTTCTGGACCTAAATCAAACCCAGATGATGTATTTTCTTCCTTTTTAGCCCAGCTTTGTATGGAAAAAAAACAGGAAAAGATGGTACTGTGGTTACTCAGTGGCTTTGAGATAAAATGTACAGAAATTCTAATGTAATGCAGCTGTTTGTCTGTCCAGAAAATTATGTCAATGCTTATGCTAACAAATTTTGTCATGTGAGCTATGAGAGGTAACCACAACAAGGGATTACTGGTTTCAGATGCAAAAGATCGTAAATGAACAAATATATTTAAATCTGCTCAACATCAGCGCTTGTTGCTAAAATCTCATGTATTCTCATATATATTTTTGTGGTCAAATGTATTGGCCTCACGGTCCACTTACTCGAAGGCTTATTTTATTATGTTATATTCCTGGTTTCTGCTTCAAGTCTAAGGAGATTGAATATGAATGAAGAGACTGGTTCATATCTTCATACCATATTCGTGTCTTTATATGAATCATATATTCAAACCCTGATATGAAGAGACTCGTTTCTGACAGTAACAGGAGTGGTTACAAGGCCGGGTGTGCACAACTGCCAGTCAGCTCAGAGTGCAGCTGGAACGCCAGAGCTCATTAGTGGAAACAAAACTTCGCCGTCCTCTGGTGAGGCGTCGTGCCATCCGCCCGAGACACCTGCTGTCAGCCGAACAGGTGAGATCCCCCCGTCTCTCTCCCGGTGCGGGGCGTTACCGGAGGTGGAGAGGAGCACTCACTTACCTGCCGCACCATCCCAGCCAGATGTTCACGCGCGAGGATGCCAGAGCATTCACTCATCCTCACTCTGGAAGCTTTGCTTTCATGTGGAAATGGATTTCCGGCAGTAGCTGCATCTCAATCTGTCAGGTTGGGTGCATTTATTACATCAGCTGTCTGCTGTTTAATCCTGTGCATGTTCATTTGGAAAGGAAGGGGCCTTCGTACACCGTCTGCTGCATATCCTGTGTGTGTTTTGAAGATGCATCTGTTGAACTTCTGTTGGAGTTTTATTTCTGTTGTACTCATACACTGCGTACCTATTATCACACCACAGGTTTCCTCATGGGAAAAATAAAGTTATTTTTATTCTTTTATTTTTTACTTTTAAGACACCTTGTGGAGCACGTGTTTGAATATTCATTCCCCTCTCCCTGTTTCTGTAATTCCTCAGTAGGACGGTAAGTAATGGCTCCCGATTTGGTATGTTTATGATTGATTGGTGCTGACAGGGGCCCCTCTCTTTTGCCTGGCTGTATCACTGTTATTAAGTTCGTGATGGTATGAGCAGTGACTGATAAGGGGTTGTGATCGGCTTGACGGCTTTCGGTGAGGCAGTAAGCGGTGACTGTATCAGTGACCTCATTGCTGTCAGGCTGTAGCTGTGTCCTGTTTCCTCAGAGTGTGGTCTGTGGATCCGCTGTTTGAGACGCACGCCAGCTTCAGGGAAAGTCACCATTATTACAAACCAGAACTCCGCCTGCACTGATTAGCTCATTTAAATCTCATGTTGGAATCTTTGAATCTGTTTTTTTTTTTTCCTTATTCAACAAATAAGAAACATGTGAGAGGTGAAGTGTGGTCCCGTTCAGCCTCTGTCTGGCAGTGAATCAAAGCTCTGGCCGTTCACACGCAGCCAGTCTGGCACCGATTGGAGCTTTTGTCAGAGCACTCTTGGTGTTTGGCCCGAAGGAGAAGCCACCAACAGCGCCGCCTCTGTAATAAGCTATCAGCGGACGAGCCCGAGTCGAGGAAGGGATCACCCCTGCCATTGATCTCCAAATCCCTGGCTCACCCTGGAGGTGCAGAGCCTTTTTAAAAACAAGCGTTTCCCGTTTCTTCACGAAAGCCAGACTGCGGTCGGGAGTGGGCGGGTGAGCTGTGATCATGTGATCATGTGTGTGGAGGAGTGTCGCATTGATCGCACGCGCTCAGTCTGAACGGGAGTCCGATATGACCTCGGATTACCATTCACCCTGCGGAATTAGGGTACAGGGCCAGGGCGGTGACGCTGACCTATTGCCTGGGGTGGGCATGTCACATGATCAAAGCCTGATAGCCTGATCTTCTTTCGTTTATTCACCTTATTTATAAATGCTGAATGGAAATGATAAGTAAACTACGATGGTGCAAATAAAGGTTTATTATTGCTGTCAGGGAGGAAAGCGGCTGACAGTGGCAGCAGGGGTCAGGGGTAATTAGAGAACATTGAGGCAGGGTTCAGAGAGGAGACTGTCTGTCTGAGAATACTCACCAAACACCTGCAGGTGAGGTTCAGCGTAAATGAGATGCTGGGTCACAGAGCACCTTCAACAACATACAAACTGCAATTTTAAAATGAAAACAGGATCTATACTGAAACAAGGGCTGCTGTTGACCTCCTCAGATCACACTCAGATCACTCAGGTCCTCTCTCTTATCGCACATTCCTTTGATCTTATTGAAAAAAATCTTTCAAGTCAAGTTAAAAATACAAACCGTTTTGCAGTTGCGTCATATTTTATGCAGCTGTTCGAACTGTACTTCAGATACAGTATCTGGCAAATATGAACCACGTGCTTTGTGTGCTTTTTGGTTTGCAGGCTAAAATCAATCATCACAGTGCAGTCGCTGATGTCTACAGCAGGAAGATGTGTTTTTCTGGTCCTGCGTGTAGCTGTGCAGCTTTGACTCTGCATAGATTGCTTCGGTTTAGACTGCATGCACTTTCCCTCATGGCTGGAGGCGTCCTCCATTAATGGAATGTGTGTCAGGGTATATCTGGCCCACTTAGCAAATGCAGCTGCCCTATAGTTCAGCGTACCATCACAGACTAAGACTCACAGAGCCGAAGGAATGTGGGATTCTAATTGGCTGGTGATTTTTTTATGGGTCAGATTGCCCCTGTGACCCAAATACCAACACTGAGCTGGCACTGCAGACCCTACACACTGCCTCTCCATCCCTGAAGGGGGTGATTTAGCTGAGATGTAGCGGTAGCATGCTGTGGGGTAGAGGTGTGGTGTAGTGGAGCAGGCCTAGCAACCAAAAGGTTGCTAGTTTGATTCCCCAGAGAGGCACTGCTGTGGTACCGTTGGGTAAGGTACTTAACCCACAGTTGCCTCAATAAACGTCCAGCTGTATAAATGTATAAAATTTTAAGTCGCTCTGGATAGGCTGGGATGTCAGGGGCACAGGGCTGCAGTTAGAGGCTCCAGACCCCACAAGCTAGAGGGGGAATTCTCCTCCCATTGAGTGGAGACTCCCAAAATTCCTGGGCAAGGTCCAGACACCTACTCATTCTGTCCACCGATCTCCAGACTCATTCAGGTCCCTTCAAACTGGCCTGCTGGGAAAAGGGAAGAGCTTTTGGTTGAAATGCTACCAAGTTCAGTGTGTGCTTCTGAAAATAGCAGTGACATCAGAAATATTCGCTCAGTCCTGCTTTTCCGTGAGAAGCAGGTGTTCCAATGTCCCGTGTTTCTTTCGTAGGTATGAAGAGACCTCTGAGCCCAACGCAGCTCCTGGAAAATGTCTGCTAAATAGCTATAATGTAATATAATGTAACGTAACGTAATGTGATGCAATGCAATGTAACGTAACGTAACGTAACGTAACATAACGTAACGTAGTGTAGTGTAATGTAATGCAACGTAGCGTAATGTAATGTAATGTAGTGTAATGGGGGTAGGCAGGCTCGGGAGGGGACACGCCCCCGGCTGCAGCGTTCGGCCGTGTGTTCAGCGTGCTGGATCATGTGAGCACCTGGGTGTGAGAGCTGAAGTGGAGCAGCTGTCAGGGTGCGAGGAGGCCGCCAGTGGCAGGAGGAGCCACGCCGCGGCGGCTGCTAGCTCTCCGGCTAACCGCACGTTTGCTCTCCGGCTTACCGCGCATTCGCACTGAGACTCACAGCGGCGTTTCTCTGTGGAAAAGGGAATGGCGTTCTGCCCTTTTTCACCCTGTTACTGTGTGATGAATGCGCGCAAGGCGTCCCGAAACGCAGCCAGGGGATGCAGGTCAAGAAAGCCGCGCAGATGGTCTTTGCGTCACATCTCACTTTGTCCACCGAGGCAAGAGACCGAATTAATTATTCACCACGCAGACTTAAAAGGAGGAGGAAACAAAAAGAAAGAGATTAAATGTTTATCGTTCCGACTTTGCTGACGTCTTTTCTTGCATGCGAAGAAGGGCTGGAGAAATTGCTGAAATTGTGAATGGCTTGAGAGCTTGCGGGAAGTTTTTTGAAAGTTTATCTCTTGGGATTAGAGTGTGCATCTGCCCACAGAGATTACTGAGTCTGTGCCAGGCGGATTACAGCACGAATAGGAGCACATGGCCTCTCAGGGTGCAGATTGGGCTCTCATGTATAATACTCCTCACAGAAGGACTGCATGCACTCAGAAAACTCACACAAATACAAGGAGATCTGCTTTCCTCTTTTAATGTATGGCTATGCAGAATCATAGTACTTGTATTGGCTTCATGAGTCAGTGCTTGGTAGTTATTCTAGGGATTAGGCAGTTTGTCACGGAGAGACAGAATATTTAGTTTGTACAAAATTTTCAAGAGTTTCTTTAGCTTTCCTGACTGAAATTTTTCCTTCAGCTTTTATGGTAAAAATTGCAAGTCATTTCCAATGTCAATGCTGCATACAATTATCGCACACCTTCTGTTAAGTTGTTAGTCACACCAAAGTGTCTGGAATTTGCTGGTATTTTACTTGGAGGCCTGGAGTTAAAACAAAACACTTGAGCCACAGTGCAAGCTTTAGAGGAGTGTGGTATGGAGGGAAGCTGGAATACACTGAATCATGCCTACAGGGCAGACAGTGGTCATTTAACTGCCATCTCTGCTTGAGAAAATTACATGACACACATTGACACACAGTGTGAGACTGCTTTGACATTAGGCTGGGATGTCAGGGGCACAGGGCTGCAGTTAGAGACCCCACAAGCTAGAGGGGGAATTCTCCTCCCATTGAGTGGAGACTCCCAAAATTCCTGGGCAAGGTCCAGACACCTACTCATTCTGTCCACCGATCTCCAGACTCATTCAGGTCCCTTCAAACTGGCCTGCTGGGAAAAGGGAAGGGCTTTCGGTTGAAATGCTACCACCCGTGTTTGTCTGGGGATTTAAAAAGTTCAGTGTGTGCTTCTGAAAATAGCGGTGACATCAGAAATATTCGCTCAGTCCGGCTTTTCCGTGAGAAGCAGGTGTTCCAACATCCCGTGTTTCTTTCGTAGGTATGAAGAGACCTCTGAGCCCAACGCAGCTCCTGGAAAATGGCGGAGTGTGCCCTCCCTTCAGCATCTACGCTGACGTGGAGGAGCCCAGGAACGGGCACGTGGACCTGCAGCTGCACCAGGAGAAGAAGAAGCTGCTCTTCTCGCTGTGCGAGGTCTGCAACATCCAGCTGAACTCCGCCGCCCAGGCCCAGGTACACTACAACGGCAAGTCTCACCTGAAGAGGGTCAAACAGCTGTGCAGCAGCGACCCCGCCCCAGCGAGCAGCCCCACCGGGCCCTCCACCTGCATCAGCACAGGTAGGCACGAGGAACACTGTCACCCTCTGTGTCTGACACAGGTAAAGAAATCCCCCTCCCACTTCCGTCAGAGCCGGTAGGCAGCAGCAACACTCTAACCCTCTACATCTGACACAGGTAGAGAAATCTCTCTCCCGCCCCCTCTTCCTCCACCTCCATCAGAACAGGTAGGCAGCAGCAACACTCTAACCCTCTACATCTGACACAGGTAGAGAAATCTCTCTCCCACCCCCTCCACCAGCGTCAGCACGGGTAAGCAGGAGGAAAGTTTCTCATCCCTACATTCTACGCAGGCAGAGAAAGCTCTCTCCCCTCCACTTAAATCTGAGCAGCAGTGACGCGCAGCAGACTCACAGCAGATAAACAGCAGTGATGATGATGTGTGCTGAAAATGCGCTGGACTCAGGCCCCCAGAGCATATCTGCCTCTGAGCGCTTTTTGCTGCTCATTTTAACGAACTTTGCCCAAAGCTTCCCTTTTTTGTTTGTCAGGAATAGCTTTAACCTTTCCGTGCGCTCTGAGCAGAACCTGCCCGCTCGGCAAATACGACAAACCCGTCAAAAAGTGAACATTGCTGTTTCCGTCCCAGAATGCTGTGCTGTTTCGCATGCTGCAAAACCAGCTGTAATGTGATTTGGGTGTGAAGTCACAGCTGTATATAGCTGTCTTAGTAAACTCTTTTATGCGAAACTTGCAAGTTTAAACCGTGAAATAAAAATTGCCGCTGTTGCTGCCACGGTATAATGCTAAGATTATGTAGGTTGATAATTCAGCATGTTGGGAATATTTAGAATTGCCAGACTCATAACAGCACAAAATTCTGCTCTCTCTGCAAACAGTGACCTCCACATTGCACTCTGCAAATTCCCCCTTTTCTATGAAGGTGATGTACCTTGTAGCAATATGCGGACGGCTCATTTAATAAAAAACGATTATTATTACGATTATTAAACTATATTGCAGGCTGCTGGACTGTTAACACTTTCACGACTGCTCAAAGTGTTGCCATGGAAACGATGTGTTGACCAGGTGATATATGATGGAAACAGGTGTTCTCCTTTCAGGAGGCAAAGACGGCGTACCTGAATGGTGCCTGGGCTTGGTGGTGGAGGGAGGGGGCAAGATGGCTGGGATTTCAGGAATGAAAAGACCGGCCCATGCTTTTGAGTCTATAAATATTTTAATGTCACAGAATGCTTGTTCCTGCACAGGCTTTGTCCTGTCATAAGTATGTAAGAACATTACGTTTCAGCTCAAACATGCTAGTCCAGCTCACAGAACATGCTATGCATGAGCGTCTTATGTAAAGATGGCATGACCGGCAGAGAGTCTGCCTTTGTTTAAAGGTTTAAAACGGCCTGTTTTTAGTGCGGTCTGAGGTGTCTAGATGTGTGCCGGTCTATAAATAAGAGATGTATTTTTAAAGGGCGCATCAGTGCTGGGTGAGCGGAGAGATTTCGAGAGAGGAGAGGAGCTTATCTGGGCCCCTGCGGGATGCACTCTGCTCTCACCCTGACAGCTGGTGCCCCGCTCAGGGTCAGGGGTCAGGCTGCACGTGGACCAGCCCGGCGGCGATACTCCCCCCGCCCTCGGCAGGGGCCGCAGTGTGGCATAGTGGTAAGGATCAGGGCTCGTAACCAAAAGGTTGCTGGTTTGATTCCCCATTGGGGCACTGCTGTTGTACCCTTGGGAAAGGTGCTTAACTCAGACCTGCCTCAGTAAATAGCCAGCTGTATAAATGAGTAACATGTAAAACTGTAACCTGTGTAAATATTGCCCTGAATAAGAGCATCTACTAATGCCAATATTGAAATGTAATGGAATGTAACCTCGGCTCTGCTTTTGTGTCGCGAGACTGCAGTGAAGAGCAGATTGAGTGGAAAAAGAGCTCCCAGCGGCCTGCCTCTCCTGACACTGCCACCATTTAATTCCCTGCATCACGCTCAGTACGCCAGGTCTATGTAGAGTGGGGGGGGGGGGGGGGGGTGAGGTGGGGCTGTGTCCTGCCCTGAGGAAAACGGGGGGGGGTCAGGCCTGCTGGAGGAGTGCGCTAGTGCACACATGTCTGTTCTGATGCTCTGACGCGGTCACTGCTGTCGTAGCATATGTGAGAACACCCGCATGAATGAACAAACACGACCTGCTGCAGCCAGGGAGTGGGATGCGAGTAATCTGCCCGAAATCGGGAAAAAATGGTGAAAAATTTCTTTGATTTCTCAAAGAAAGCAAAGCAGAGTTATCAAAATCCTCAGCATCAGCACTGCCGTGTCAGTGACTTTAGGACGACTGGAGCATTCGAAAAGGGGACCCTTCCTCGGTTTTAACTTTGATTGTATAGATGACAGCTGTTAGATCGCGAGGCTCTGAGGTGGTGATGACAGGATGATCAGTTCGGCTTGTTGATGTCAGATGTAGCAGGTTACATCTGCGGGCTCATTGTGTTCTCCAGAGCAGTCTGATCTACACATTCAGCACAGTGTGAAATTACAGCTTATTCCCGTTGAAGAAGGCCAGACCTTCTTCAGTGTGGAAGAACCGGGTTCTGAGTAATCTCAATATCATCCTGACCTGGAAGGGGATCAAGCCTAGTCTGGGAAGTAATTACTTTCGCTCATGTATTTCAGTAAGTGTTAATTCTGCATGTGGGAACATGGTGGCATTAATGTGAGAGTTCTGTGGTCTGCGGTGAAGTTTGTCACTAGATGGCAGTGTTAACATTTTCAATGTCTTCCTCATGCTTTCAGTAGCAAGAGGCCATTGCCAAGGATGTAGCAGAGTAAGTTAATGATCTTTTACTATAAAATGATATTTAACTATGGTTTTTACATTGACTAATAGCCGTGCGAAAGAGAGCCAAGAAAACCATATTTATTTGTCCCCCGACCCAAGTGTTACTGAAAGACTGTGCTTATGCAAAGTGTTGTGGAGATGAATGGTTGTGAAATATCCCCTTGTGTCCTGTGGTTTGGCTCGCAATTAAACCTTCAGAAACCTGGCAAAGCTCTAGCAAATCAACTGTCTCCGCATGGAGCCGAACACGCATCAGAAAAGTTTTTCTTTTACTGTTCTAGCCATCCATTTTTAATAATTTTTACAGCTGTTTTTGAAAATTTATTGCTCTCGTTCAAAGGTAAAGTGTTGACTGTTTGCCAGCCATGTTAATTCATTTCATCCAGAGAACATCAGTGATTGCAGAAGAGCATGGTACTTCACATGGCAGAACTGCCTCCTACATCCAAATTGTAACTCGACTGTTTTCAAGAGTGGACTCTCATGCTGCCTCTTTTTGGGTGTAAAGGGGCAGGTTGGTGTTGTGTAATCAGTGGTCATTCAATCAGCTGCTTTTTATGTAACTTCTCCTTCACGGCGTTAAGTGTTCCTGTGTGGATATTCACAGCCTGTCAGAGGCCCCGAGGACCTGCTGTATGGTGTCAGACCCCGCGCTCTCCATAACGACCCACTCCTACGCTCACATACGCCCCCTGCTGTAGGGTGTCAGACCCCGCGCTCTCCGTAACAACCTACTCCTACGCTCACATACGCCACCCTGCTGTAGGGTGTCAGACCCCGCGCTCTCCGTAACGACCCACTCCCACGCTCACATACGCCACCCTGCTGTAGGGTGTCAGACCCCGTGCTCTCCGTAACGACCCACTCCCACGCTCACATACGCCACCCTGCTGTAGGGTGTCAGACCCCGTGCTCTCCGTAACGACCCACTCCCACGCTCACATACGCCACCCTGCTGTAGGGTGTCAGACCCTGTGCTCTCCGTAACGACCCACTCCTACGCTCACATACGCCACCCTGCTGTAGGGTGTCAGACCCCGCGCTCTCCGTAACGACCCACTCCTACGCTCACATACGCCACCCTGCTGTAGGGTGTCAGACCCTGTGCTCTCCATAACGACCCACTCCCACGCTCACATACGCCCCCTGCTGTAGGGTGTCAGACCCCGCGCTCTCCGTAACGACCCACTCCCACGCTCACATACGCCCCCTGCCGTGCAGCGGTCAGCTCGTTCTGCTTCATGCAAAGCGACGTTGGGCTGAGCAGTTGAGATGCAGATGAGAAGCGAGCAGGTTTTCCGCGTGAGCACCGCACGGCACGGGCCGTTTGGTATTCAGGCGCCGTCGAGCGGCTTCTGTCAACAGGAGCGCAGAATTCCTGACGCTGCAGGAAAACAGCCTGATGGGTGGTTTAAAGGTCCAGGACAACCTTCAGCCTCCCACGGAGAGACAGCTCTCTGCCCCCCCTCCTGCGGGGGCGTGGACCCCAGCGCACGGTGGAGCCGGCCTGTGATTGGGTGAGGGAGAGTGATGGCGGGGTGCGGTATGCACACAGGGGGCGGGGTGGAATTTCGGCCCCGCCCACAGCACACAGCGGTCACAGAGACCTGTGGAAGCAGCAGGGAGCAGGCGCTCTCACACACACCTGGACCTTCACACACGCCTTCACACTGCATGCTGTTTAGCGGTGATTAATCTACTTTGCAGGTTCCCTAATTCCAGGTAATTGTTATAGATCACATTCTGCCAATTATCTGTTCAGTGAGTGGAGTATTTACTGGAGCAACTCAGAGTAGGTACTGTGGGGTTCCGCCTGTATCCACACCCCAGTCACCTTATTTGTGTTTGTGTAAGGAGAGTGGCATTCTGTACTGCAGAGATCATTTTGGATTACTGTGCCCTGAGGTGGCAAAAGGGGGTGTGTATTTAATGTCATCTGGAATATAAAGTGTTTTATTTGATGGTGAAAATGTGTTCTTTTATTCCCTGCAGTCAGGAAAGGCGTGTGTTTGCGGCGATGTGTACAGTGTTAGCGAGCTCTCCCCAGCAGCATTTAACAGCCGCCTGTTAGTGTGTCGAGCACAAAGCCCCACATCTGAAGTTATTAACGTTTAACTCGTAAGAAAGAGTGAAAGCGGAGTTGGGTTAATCCTGTAAGGCTGGCACTGAAGGCTGTCTCATTAAGCGGCTTAGCTTTGGCAGCGTGGCAGTATGCCTGGCACCGCCCGTCCCTGGTGCGTGATCGCGGGGCGCACCCTCCTTGCCAGCTCTGCTTTATTTATCCCGGCCCCCGACCCCCTGCCGGGCGGTGCTGACGTCCGCAGCTGGGCTCCGCCCGTCCATCTGCCCATCCGTCGGGCGCGGCCCCACCTGGGCGGCGTCTCCTCGCGAACCCGCCAAAACCTCACTCCCGCGAAGCGTCACGTCCGCGTGACAGACTCACCCGCTCCGCTCCAGTCAGCACCGTAAAAAGCTGTTTTCAGAAAAATCTTTATTTTGAGGCTGAGCAATTTCAACATGCGCATGAAAGGGATTTGACAGATTTTTCATATAGATTCATTTATCTTTCTGTGTGGGATAAAAATGAATTTGGCGCTCCGTGCGGAGGCTCTGATGGGTTTTTACTGTAATAAACGAGCCTCTCACTGCCTACAGTGATTTCCATTCATGCTCACAGCGGGGAGGCTGTGTTCTGACTGAGTAAGCGTGTAAACAGTAAACATCAGCATTCACACAGAGGGCAGCGGCTAGCAGCTACACACCACTGAACCCTGACCGTCACAGACCAGAGTCAGGGAGAGTCAGAGACTGGAGTGAAGGAAAGTCAGAGACTAAGGGAAAGTCAAAGAGCAGAATAAGAGACAATCAGAGTAAGACCAGAGTAACAAGGAGTCAAAGCCTAGAGTAACAGGGAGTCGGAGTAGACTCTGACTGGGGGAGGGTTAAAGGGGTGAGGAAAATAGACCCAAACCCTTCAGCGAGACACTTTCATTCGCCAAAGGTGTGGCCTTAATTGTTTCATAAGGAGCCATATTGTACTTATTGTGTTTATTTAATCTGATAGGTCAACTTAGAAATCCACCCCATTATACTGCAGTGGCCTAAGGAGATGGGGTGGGTAGGGGATGTAGGGAATTGTGTTGCCAGTCAGCTGCAGGGAGGATTATTATGCAGCCAGAAAAAAAAACAGTTTGGGAACCAGGCTGCCAGAGTTAAAAACACTACTGTTTTGGTAAGTGCTGTGGGTTCTTTAGGTTCTTGGTTCAACATGTGATTTGAGAGACACCACATTCATCAGTGCAGCGTCTCCAGCAAAGCACTGCAGTGTGGGATTTTCCTGGTCTAGATGAAAGAGTGCCCCCTACTGGCCCACCAGCATCACTGTAAGCAGCCTGGTTTTGAAGGAGGCTCCCCACAGAAGCGCTCACCAAGCCCAGCACTCCATCTGTGTAACAGCAGAAAGCTGCTGGGTGGTGTAGCTGCTGGCCGAGTTATCTCAGGTCACTGTGGGACAAATTCGGAGATGGTTTGGATGGCTTGTAATGTTTTCAACAGGAATGGTGGTGATGCTGGTGTATTGAACCTTATGCAAAAATTCTGAACTGTGTCCATACACACAAAATGCAATACATGACAGTATTATTATAAAACCTTCCAATTTTGCATAAGATTTTGTTGCCTTAATTTTTAAAATGCTCATTTTTATATCTTTAATTCTGACTAATATTACTAACTGCTTACAGATTTATTTATGTGAGTGAGTCAGTGAGTCTTGGGAAGTAAACTGTTTATGAAAGTGACACAAATGTTCAGTTTTTTGCTTTCAACATTTTGGCATTTAAAGGTTTGGCTTTAAAACGATTAGAGCGCTTAATGGAAGGTTGCTATCCTCGCTGGGCGTTAGCTGCTAAGTGGAGCCCCATTAGGTTTAAATACTCTGTGAATGAGTGTAAATACGCTGTTTGGCAGCTGCCCGCAGCCTCCAGTGCCCCTGGCTAACAGCGTTTGTTAGATTAACTTACACACATACAGCTCTGCCTGACCCAATGCCCATTCACTCATAACTGTCATTCTGCGCTGGTCACCTTTCACTGCATTTGTCATCTCTAATAGCAGGGCTTGTCCATCTGCTGTTCTCTCTCTCTTTTTGCCTCCTTTTTTCAGATGGCGGTGGTTCTTATTGGCTGAAGCCGCTTCACTGAGGGGTTGTTGACCCTTTGAATGCATCACCCTCCTGGTTTCTAGCGTGCCTTTTCACTTACATCAGTCATCAATTTCCCCCACTGTCACCTGCTCCAAGTTCTGGCTGCAGTATTTTTAGATGTGTGACAATGCTTATAGATCCTCGGAGTAAAAGAGCAGTTTATAAAGATAGACTGCGTTGCTTTAATGAATATGTGTGTGTGAGTGTTCGTGTGTCTGTGTATGTGTCTCTGTATGTGTGAGTGAATATGTGTGTGTGTATGTGTGTGTGTGTGTCTATGTGTGTGTGTGTGTGTATGTGCATGTGTGTTTGTGTGTGTGTAAGTATGTGAGAGTGTGTGTGTGTGTTTGTGTGCGTGTGTGTGTGTGTGTGCGTGTTTGTGTGTGCGTGTGCGTGTGTGTGTGTGTGTGTGTGTGTGTGTGTGTCTGCATGTGCGTGTGTGTGTGTGTTTGTGTGTGTGCATGTGTGTGTGTGTGTGTGTGTGTGTGTGTGTGTGTGTGTGTGTGTGTGTGTATGGACGTGAGTGTGTCTGTCTGCCTCTACACGCTGGGCTGTCTCCGCACAGCAGGGTGAGAGAGGTTTCAGCCTGCTTGTTTTTCCCTCCCTGTAATGCCTCTTCTGGCCAAACGCATGGTCTGTTTATTACAATGAGCGTCGGGAACTGCGAGTGAAATTGCCTGCCTGCCTGCTTTTTCTTCCTCCTCCTCTCCTGACAAATGGGTGCCTGTGAGCGCCCGCTCTCACCTCCAGAGCTGCCAGAGAGTGAGGGATCTCCAGTGCGCAGGGGAGCGAGCCGGATTCGGGGGAGCCTCCGCACCGCATTGATCTTAAAGTGAATTGTCACACAGATGATAAGGCGGGGAGCCGAGGCGAGCCAGCCCTCCTCTGCCTATCACACACGCTCTCCGACTCCGCCACGCGCCTTTCACAGGACGCAAAACCGCCTTGGCATTGCGCGAGCAGACTCCCGCCGGCGACGATGTGGGGCGGCTTCCTCGGCAGAGGTGAGCGGCTCTCTTCTGGTGAGGGCTTTGGTTTTGTCTCCACTTCTTGGCAATCCTGGCTGCTTTGATCGCTGCTATAATGCTGTATAAACTCTGTCTCTCACTATTCTCAGTAATCTGTGCTGTGCAGTTCTGATACATGCGCTGGTCTGGTTTAGAGTTCCACCTGATGTTAATTACATGTAATAATTAAATGACTATTACTCATTTTTAATCACCTTTGAACACACCAGAGCATTTAAGCTTTGGAAAGTGTCCAATAGTGCTGTATGCACAATGCTTGTGTTTTATGCTACTAAACTGAGTAGAAAAATAATAAAATTTCATTTATTACAAAACAGAACTCCAAAATACATAAATAACCAGCTTATTAAGTAATACATGCAGGATGTGTGTCAGAGTGTTTTTGTTGGAGTCTCCTGCCTGTGCTTCTGTAAGCTGACAGCTGAAGGCTCGGTGCTGGACTGGGGAGGCTGTGAGCAGAGTTTCTGTGGGTGTAGCTGTGGGGTGTTGATTCGCGGTGTGACGCCGGGAGCTGTCCTGGGGTTAGCGTGCTCCGATGTGCCACCACTAACACACGCCCGCAGACCCGGAGCCCCGGAGCCCCCAACGTCTGAAGGCATGTTTGGACTAAAGGGCTCTATTTTTAGAAGCTCGGTTGGTTTCAAGCGTGGAGCCATGTCTGTCTCGCTCTCTGTCTCCTGAGAAACGTGTTCAGATAAATGAGGAGGCAGTCATTGAAACTTGCTTTTAGAGACGCTGATTGATGTTTGTTTTCCTGAGCGATCACACCGTAGAAGCGGATCTGCCGTTTCTGGGAGAAAAGAGGACTGTGCTGGCTTTTGACTGAGCCAGGTGGATGTGCACAGACCTCGGCAGCTCTCTGGTGTCTGTTTATGTGACAGTGAATCTATAGAAACAAGCTTTGAAAGGGATTAAAGGCGCTGAGTTTGTTTAATGCAACAGTTGTGAATGTTTGCTTGCTGTGGTCTGTAGGCAGGAAGCTGGACCGAGAGGTAAGCAGCGTGATAAGGTGGCTGTGTGTGCTGGTCTGTCTCTTCTGCTCCTCTGGCCGCTATCTGAATCCAAGCATGAAATGAAATTTGTAGCTGCCACGTGCTTCTTATTTTGGGACTTTTTTATGGTAATGATCAGTTTATGGTTCAGCGCCATGGTTCTGGAGTTTATGATAATGCTCTATTGGACAAGGTAAGGTGCCCCTTTGAGATAAAAAACCCTAATTACACCCAAGAGAGAGGGATAACCAGTGACCCACACAGGCAGGGGCCATTTCTGAAATCACTGCGGCTGGAAAATGCTGGCAGTTTATAGCTCTTTCCCCATCTCTCACAACTGCGTGCTTTTGTATTTTTTGCACCACTGGTGAAAACAGTGCGTGTGTGTTTTGGGGTGTGTATGTGTGTGTGTGCATCTTTGTTTGTGTGTTTGTGTGTGTGTGTGCATCTTTGGTTGTGTGTGTGTGTGTGTGTGCGTGTGTGTGTGTGTGTGAGTATGCGTGCACATGCGTGTGTGTAGGTGTGTGCATGTATGCACATGACTGTGTGTGCTTGCTTGTGTTAGTATAACTAAATGGTAAATAGCTGCATGGTAAGCCAGTATAACTGCATGTGGTGTTAGTATAACTAAATGGTAAATTGGTGTAGCTGCATGGTAAGCCAGTATAACTGCACGGTAAGCACGCAGAGGAGGTGCTTTTGCCCTGAGCTTTCATACACTCCTCCTCCATTCCTTCCTCCCCCACCTGCAGGGTAGTCCCCGGTGTCCGGAGCCAGCGGCCCCTGTCACATAGGCTCCTCTGAGTCCTTTCAGGGGATAATCCTGTCTGTGCCCTTTCCCCAGTGGACAGAGTCCCCTCAGGCAGGATGGTGACAGCCTTGCATTGTTAGCTGTGTATAGGGGAGCAGTGCGGCGTAGTGGTAAGGAGCACAGCTCGTAACTGAAAGGTTGCTGGTTCGATTCCCTGCTTGGACACTGCTGTTATACCCTTGCACAAGGTACTTAATGCACAGCTGCTTCAGCAAGCATCCAGCTGTCTAAAGGGATAACAAGTAAAAACTGTAACCTATGTAAATTGCTCTGGATAAGACCATCTACTAAATGACAATAATGTAATGTATAGCTCATCCTGGCTGTTTTCTCTGTCTACTTTCACCTTTAGTTCACTGTAGGAAAGCCTGCTTTCCTTTGGAAAGATGCATTCATATTCTTCCTGCCTCACGAGCCTCGTTGATGTTAACACCTCACTTTTAAATGTTATCCAATTATAAATATCGATTTGTGCAAATTGGAAATGCCATTCCATGTTGATGGATGTGCATGAGGACGAACCTCCATTGCGCTTTTGCTGAAAAAGCAAAATTGCCTTTAATTAAGAGGTCATGTCCATGTCGGAGGAGCTTCATGTTTATAGCGGGCTCTATGCATCGGAAGATGAAAGTGCTCATTAACCTGTTCCAGGCTCAGGCTAACAGCTCCTGGCTCTCATCTGAACCTGTAGACAGATATAGCTCCATTTTCTCTCTCACATTAAATCACTGCTCCACATTTAAGGCCAAATCGTGTCTCTGTGGTGACCATCAGAGATGCAGAAGTCACTCACAGTGAAAATAGAGCTGGAACGTGCTGTATTCTGACTCTGAGAGAAGATGGTCATCTCCACACATCCAATTATAGTCCAATCACAGTCTTTTTACTGAAAATCTGTGGTGTGATGGGGACGGTGGGGAGAGGCGTTGGGTTGCAGTTTGGAGGAGGGACTGTGATATGTTCCTGGTGCAAGTGTGAATTAGTGAGCATGCATTATCATTGCCCATAGACAATCACCACTTAACATGAACTGGGACTTCCCAGGGAGCACTTTGTCACTTTGTGGGAATTAAGTACGTTTTACATTTACATTTACATTAACATTTATTTATTTATCAGATGCTTTTATCCAAAGCGACTTACAAAAGTGCATACAGCAAGTATAGCGACAGTACGGGGACAGGATGTGTACAGTTCCACAATGAGACAGTTCTCAGCTGAGAGCAAGGTCTGTTTGAGGACACAGTGCTATCAGATTTGTACAATTACAGCGTATAGGGCAACTAATGTGATACACCTTCAAATGGCAAGCTTCAACAGTTTCGTTTTATTTTACATCAGCCTGGTACTTTTGCTTACGGTCTTTGTTGTTTTCATGTATATCTATTCATTTTGGCTCATTTGTCACGTTGGCAATTTTGAAGTGAAAATTTTTGCCAACGCCTTTCCAATAACTGGGAGATTTTAATATATCCATTTTTAAGAGCCTCTCACGGGTGATTAGAACACATTAAAAGACTTTTTCTGCCCGTAGGGAATTGAAAGCTTGTGTTGATTTAGAAAATTAATTGGCACCGCTTGAGATGTTATGCTTAACTTGGTGCAGTTCACTCAAGAATCAGTGTGTGTGTGTAGTAAAGCATCTATCTCTCACAATTAGTCACTGTTGTGTGAATACTTGGCTCTATAATCCCTTTGTTACAGCTTTGTTAGAGTACACATGTGGTATGAGGTTTATTCCAGACGGCTGAAGCCCTCGGACTTGTTTTAGAAACCGCTGTGTTTGCTCTAAATGGTAAAAAAGTGAATGTGGTCAGTTGTGGTATCGTAAAGCTGTGGACGTGTCAAAATGAATAAAGTGAATTAAAGCAGAAAGGAGTGTAAAGACCCACAAATATGTGCTTTATTAACGGGGAAAAACAGGAGTGTGAAAAGCATAAAGTAAGCTATGAGGAATTGGGTCTTTTATTTGCCGGGTCATATTTATGTATGGCCAGATTACATAAAACTGTTCCTTTAATCTGAGTCTTGGAACCTGGCGTGAGTCCTACATATAACTTGCATATGCCAGATTGTGAAATAAACGTCTGTTTGCAAGAAGTAAAGCCAAACCTGCGCTCCTGAGGATCTGTTTGCTGCAACTGAGAGCTGACTGCAAACCAGAGAGAAATAACACCAGGCAAGACTGGCATCCGCTCAGTCAAACAGTACATCCAGAAATGGATGCATCTCACTGTGTTTACACAAGAGATCACAATGACCATTCTTCCACTTTAGAGGAGATAGATAGCAGGCCTGAAAATAATGTTATGCGCACACTGTTAATTTAATTATATGTTATGTAATTAGTGGTGTTATTGAAGTTAAATGACTTTATTCAAAGGCTAATAATGTCTCCTTATGAGGGAAAGACGGGGCAAATTGCTTTGATAGTTTGCGTTTTTAGCTGCCTGTGATTGACAGCCTTTCTTCGCTTTTAAAGACACAAGATACAAAGACAGTGCGTGGCAGAGCTGTGTTTTGTTTAACATTCTTCAGCAGAGAGTCGATGCTCTTACTGAGGGAAGCACTTGGATCTGTATAATATTGAGCACTTAGGAGCCCCACAATGTGTGTTAAGGGGCCCAGTGAGGAAGTTCAGTGCTCAAACGTTGCCCAGGGGAGGACAGAAACACGCCCTGGGGAATAGTGCAGGAAAGCACTGCTCAGCTGACCGTCACAACGGCGGTCTTCAGTGTGGAAAAAGCTGCTGTAATCCCATCACAGCACACCCCTGTTTATGCAACAGGGTGTCTGGGTGTGGAATCTGCCCTTATTATAAAGAGGGCTGTTGTTTTGTGGAGGAGCTATTGGAAGCAACTTTACTATAGTTTGGGGTTTGGGCAAATGTAACAAACCAAACTTGTCAAGGCAAAACTCATGCCTGTACATCATGACGGCTAACATTTTAGTTCAGAGGGCCTAGTCCCATTTGCTGCTGCATTCTGAGTGGTGCAGTGCATTCATTTGGACACTCATTCTTCAACAATGGATTTTTTTGCATCGTTTTCTTCAATTTCACAGTCATTAAAAGAAGTCTGAATGTCGTGTCAGCTTCATTAGAGCTAGGCCTTCTTATTGAAGTCTCCTTCCTTTGTGCTTTAATAGTAAAGAGGGGTCAGCTCTTTCCTGCAGGCATTCAAAGCCTCCTAAAGAAATTCCTTTATTAAATCGCTGTAAAAAATTAACAATTTTAAGTCGTCCCTGGCGAGCTATGCATGGCGTTATCTGGAATCTATTTTCTGAAAGTGTTTAAAGTGCAATGATGTCACTGCGAAAACCTGCTGCCTTAAGTTGTTCGGCTGAGAGATGTTCACTGCAGGAATACGCTTCCAGCTACGCAGGCCAAACCCGTTTTCATCCTCCCAATCAGAGTCACGCATGGAGCAAATTACAGGCAGGATTAGGCGGTGTTAAAAGGTTACCCATGAGAGCGTGACCAACTGGAGCACCTGCTTTTGATTTGATGGTATTTTGTAGCGACATAAACCGTATCTCAGCAAGCCTGAGGGAGACGGTTTGATCTTAACGCGATTAAAGCGGCGTGATTCTAGAACAAACCCGCGTAGCCTGTAAAGGGTGATGTTCTCCTTCCTCTCCATCCTGTTATCTTCAGAGAGGAGCCTATGTCATGGACTGAAGCATGCTGGGTAATACCCGCTGTCTTTTAGCGGCTGTTTCAGAAAGAGTACCTTAGTTAGTGTAAGTGAACAACCGTTGGTTTGGCTCTGTATGCTGTGCTCTCCAGTAATGAGTAACTCTACAATCATTTGATGGCATTCGATAAATTCAATAATAAGGACTACTGGGGGACTCGTATTTTACCTGCTGGCGTCCAGCTTTCCTGTTGGCTTTCCGTTTATCTGCTTCCTGTGACCCTCCTTTGTCTCTCAGACAGTGCTGTAAATTGTGTTGTGGCATCTGCTGGGTTTCTCTGTGCTTCGGCGGTGCTCTAGAACGTTTGTCTGTTGGAAACTTGAAAGACGAATGCATTTAAATCGGCCTGTGCTTCTTCAGCGTTGTTGCATATTCCTTTTCCCGCACTGACGGGTCTGTCAAATTAGAGATTGTTGCTACGCAGAGAGCCCATAAACAAATTATTCTGGTGTTTCTGTGGGAGTAGACAGCAGGACTCAGATATTTCACAGTGGAAGATGTGCTTGTTTTTAAGTGATAGGGATCCCTGAGCCTGCATAGTGCAACTGCAAGACCAAGCTTCAGTTCTTTATACCCCCTACTGAGTAGATGTAAAAAAAATCTTCTGTTAGGAACTCACTGGAGGTCATATAGCTATGGCTATAACAGGCCTTTTGAAGTGTCATTCAATGTACTTGTGTGCCTCTCTAAAGCAAGATTCAGCTTACATTTGTTCCCATACTGAAACTGTGGTGGTGTAGCAATAAAATGTTTAGTTCATTCCACAATTTATTTATCTGCTTAAAACCCCAACAAAAATTCATTTGCAAACACATTGCATCTAACAGCTGCTTCATAAAATAACAGCACCCTTAATAAACTCATAAATGGGCCGATGCGCTGCCTGCTACCTTAATCCCTGAGGAGGAGATGGTCCCTGATTGAATTTCAAACTGATCTCATGCTGCCATCTTTCAGGTGGGGAAATAAGTAAGCTATATGAAAAGTGATTACAGCATCAGTGTCTGGAAAGAACAATGATAGGTGCAATAAAGACAGATTTGTAGTGGGTTCCCCCAGACGCAGTGGACCTCTCGGATACACCGTGCTGCATGGCAGTGGTCAGTATGGGGACAGAGCTTGCACAGTGAGGGCTGAATCAGCTTTCAGAGGGCAGCTGCAAGCTCGAAACTGTAGGAGGAGCCCCAGGTGGGAAGCGATGGTTCACCCTCTGAGACAGCGTGATAGCAAACCTGCTACATTGCCTTGCAGTTTGACCCTGTGCGCATCTGAAGATGTACTGGTGAACTTTTGACTGCCCTAGAAAACTGAGAAATGAATTGTTCATATGCCTGAGACCAGCACTCTCTCGAGGGCAGATGGCTGAAGGCTCAGCCCGGGTGTGTGAACACCAGAGGGGCCAGCACGTTCATTTTCAAACCGGCTAATTTAACATCAGTAATGTGCTATAATTTAATCCCCCTCCTTGAGTTTGAATAATCTGTGGTTGTTTAATGTCATTATTCTATAAAACAGAATAAAGGAACCGGCAGGAGATTCACTCAGCACACAACACAGACCCTCCTTTCCCAGACTGACAGCGATCTGCTCATCTCATAAACAACACGACCCATTATAGGAGGACGTGATCTGCATGTCAATACCGCACCGACAAAATGCTACAATGGTTTAGACTGTGCTCTATTCCAGTAGATGTCAACATGGGGGATCTAATGAAGCATGTGGCCACATTGTAAAACTGAATGACCTGCATTTTCCACCTCATCTTAAGGTCAGAGCCCCGGTGTCCTTGAGTGCCCCTTGGGATGGTTGGTCCATCCATTCCCTCAGTGCTAAACACACAGTCTGAAAGCGCTGACAGCCTGTCTGTAAGCTGCAGTCAGGGGCAGCAGACAGCCCCTGTGCCTTTGGCATTACAGGGTGGGATTATTGTGTGGATAGTGTTACGGGATGACTGCTGGCGAAAAGGACAGAGCAGCGGGGTTGGGCGGCAGTGACACACAGATCCACTTCGTCTCTGCCCATTAGAGCTGTTTTCATTTAAAACGTTTCTATAGAGTAAACCCCTCCCCACGCCCTCCTTCCCTCCCCCCAGCTCAGATATCAAACGTAAAGCTCGTAACTCTTACAGGCCCTGAGAGCAGGGAGTGCAGCTTTGAACTGCGGAACACTGACAGGCAGGACAGGCTGAGCTCATTCACCCAGCTCTGGAGGTCCAGACAGAGCGGCACTTTGTGGAAGAAAAGTCTCACAGTCTTGTTCCACAAAATGGTACAGGTTTGCTCCAAAGTATTAAACCCTCCCAAAGAGGAGAGACTCAAATGTCCCAGAAGAGGAGGGAGCTGTATGACTCTGGAAGTCCATTTTTTTGTCTCTCTGACTGTCTCCCCTAAGTATAGCGTGGGCTGACCATAACTGAGGAGGTGGACCAAAACAGGAACAGTGACGCAGCCACTACAACCACCTTTGATTCACAGCTGGAGGGATCTTGAAAGGATCTGGGGGGAGGGATCTGGAGGAATCTGCTGGGATCCACCTATTGTTAGGAAAATAGATTTACTCATTAAGAATGAAAATTCATTGCATTCTGACCATCCTTTCAAAAAAACCAGCTGACATATCCTATATGTCTTGCTAACTGATAGGCTGGAATAACTTCCAACGGTAAACCAGGTGAAAGTGACAACTAAACACAAGAAATTCTGTCCCATGTATCGGTGGTTTCATGCATACTTTTTCCCTCCTGGTACTTCACGCCTATTTCCCTGCAGAATAAAGCCACTGGCCTTGAATTTCACTATTTTTTTTTTGGTGTCTGTAGCCATGTCTTGGTGGTTAGCTTTGGTCTTGTGCACATAAATAAACTCAGAAAATGGCGACTGCGTTTGAGCACTTTGTGTGCCTTGCGTTTTGATTGGGATAAAGGAATTGTTTCCTAACCTCTTGTGTTTGTTTGTTTGAGGGTAAAAAGTTGCGTGGTGTACCTTTAATTGTGTCAGTGAGTGCAGTTTTGGTATTATACAGTACCGTGAAGTCTAAAGGAGGTGCAGGCCAACATCCTGCTTCAGGCCTGATGTATTTAGATGCGCTCAGTATTAGTTCAGATTAGATTCAGTTTAGTCACTTTATGTGCACCTCCCAGCAGGGATTTTGGGAAGCCTGATTCTCCCTGTAGATGCATGTGCTGATTATGATGCTGTTGACTCTTGGGGCAATGTGGAATTTTGTCATTTGTTCCCAATCCAGTTATCTTTTCATCACTTCCAAATCGCTTTTCAACCCTCCGTGCATGACATGCCTCGGTTTATGGGCAGGAGAGGTTTCTTCTGTTGAATTTTAAAAGATGCAGCGATAGCAGCTCCTCAGTTTCTGACTGCTCTGTGTGCCAATGAGATGCGCACCACAGCACAAAGTCGTGCCACAAAATCAGATTTGGGCCTTTGATAATGAGTGTGGAATCAGTGAAAAAGTTTGGGTAATTTGGAATTAATTACAGCTCTTCATAGTTTTAATGCACTGACAATAGATAATATTATAATGTTTTTTTTGACAGGACATCTGGCTTCTTTTACAGTGGCATTTTATGGTGATGTTTATCCAGTAATTTTGTAATGTAGATCCTTTTACTATATTTTAAACTATTACGCCATCTCCTTTGGTAACCATACTCAAGAAGCAAATATTGCAACATGGATTATAGACACCTGTCAGTTTTATTTGCATCTGAACATTTGACACGTTGGTAATTGACTCCTTAATATAAATCTGAGACAGGACAACTGGTATGTCCATGCTAGTGTCAGTGGGCCCTCTCTAAGCACCCGGGATAAAGGAAGTTATTTATGACTCCTGTGATGGACTCGTGCTCTCTCTTAGAGTTAGCGGACTGGAGTGTCCATATGTAGCATATTACCCAAATACAGTCATCAGTCTCTGAGTGACCGCAGTGGGGCCCAGCTAAGACATGCTCTTTACATCAGAAACAGTGACAAGGTGCAGGAAAGGTACAAAATGTGTAAGGTAAAAATTTTGAAAATAAGGAAAATAGAAAGATAGAAATTAGCGGTGGCTTTACACCCATTTGAAATGCTGAATCAGTGTCCTGTGTGAATGCAGGAAACTCTTTCCCAGGCCGGTTTTACTGCTGGTTGATGTGTGGGACTTATTTATAGTGAGGCATTAGCTGGGTGAGCTGCTGTAAGCAGAGAAGGGTTAGGGTGATGTGAAATCAGTAACGCCGCTGATCCCTCTAAAGAACTGTTGTGCTGTAAGCGGAGAAGGTTGCAAACTCCTGCCGCCGAAACCAGGTGAAAACACTGATGGCGTTCCTGCGCGGGTGACGTCATCGTGTCGGGGGAGAAGGGGAGTGGCAGAGAGAGGGACTCTTCCATCATGAGCTCACTGACTGATGGGTGTTCTGTCTGCAGTGGTGATCAGTGAGAAAAAAGATTCGCTCATACTGTGAATCGTCTTTCTCTGAACGCTCTTTCCAGGGACATGGCCGCAACAGCTTGCTTGTGTTGAGAGAATGATCATCACTGTTGTTGCCCTGGCAGGACGTTGGGCAACCTGATCCCAAACATGCAGACCGCTGCCAAATATCTGCGGTCTCCCAGAATGTATGGAAAGGGCAGGCCAGGGTATTGTATGATCATGAGGAGATCATAAGGTTTGCTTTGTCAGTTTTATTTTTCTTTTCTTTTTTTCATTTCTACATTTGTGTGATGGGATGACTGAGGTAAACGGAGATTAAGGCCTGTGTCTTTATTTGACACTGACTGCAGTGTTGTACACAGAGACACCAGCTCCATTAGACTGGTCCCACTAATAGAACTCCCACTGTCTCCAGCTCCTCATGACCACGAACCAAGCCTGCTCTGTGCGCTCCCAGCTCTCTCTCTCTCTCTCGCTCTGTCTCTCTCTCTCCCCCCTCTCTCTCCCTCTCTCTCTCTCTCTCTCTCTGTCTCTCTCTCCCCCCTCTCTCTCTCTCTCTCTCTCTTTGTCTCTCTCTCCCCCCTCTCTCTCCCTCTCGCTCTGTCTCTCTCTCTCTCTCCCTCTGCCTCTCTCCCTCTCTCTCTCTCTCTCCCTCTCTCTCTCCCCCCTCTCTCTCTCTCCCTCTCCCTCTCCATCTCTCTCTCTCCCTCTCTCTCTCTCCCTCTCTCTCTCTCTCTCCCTCTGCCTCTCTCCCTCTCTCTCTCTCTCTCCCTCTCCATCTCTCTCTCTCCCTCTCTCTCTCTCCCTCTCTCTCTCTCCCTCTCTCTCTCTCTCTCTCTCTCTCTCTCTCTCTCTCTCTCTCTCTCTGTGTTCCTCCTAATCTGAGGGATTTGCAGTTCGTTTGTTCCACAGGGCTGGAGGAGAGAGGATGGTGGGGCAGTGACAGGGCAGGTGTGGTCTGTCAAGTAACGCGATCTCAGAACCGCCGATCTGTTTAATGTGCTGATGAAAACGAGGTGCCACTGGACGGGGACACCCCCCCTCCCCACCCCTCCCCACCCCACCCCCGTTCCTTTGTACATTCATCGTTCCTGCGTTTCTGCCTGCCTTAAGTGCTCCCATGAGAACTGTGGAAATGAAGTTACTGTGGAGTAATTGCGTTTTCCCCTGAGGGCTGTGTTCCCTGAAATTTCTGAAGGGCACATTTCAGAAACGGGAACCGGCACAATGACCAGTGAACTATGGCGGGGGGCTGAGTGCGGACAGGGATAATAAAATGATGTCAGATGTCCCAGTATGTGAAGTGTGAGTTTATCTCTCTCTCTCCCTCTCTGTCTCTCTCTCTGTCTCTCCTTGCTTCTCTCCCTTTGTCACACAGTACATTATAGCCGCTCTGTGTTCGGTGTGGTGCTGTTGTCTGACTGGCCAGCCGTGTTGGTGTGTCCTGCAGACTGCGAGTCGAGTCTGAGCTGCTCCTCCTCGCTACCAGCCAGATTCCAGCCGGCTGAGTCAGAGTCAGGTGCGGCGTGTAAAACCGATTAATTCACACGTTCGGTCTGGGCGGTGTGGAGGCGATAGCTTCGCCTGCCGACTCGTTCCCCCTCTCCGGCGTGTCGGGGTGACCTAGTTTTCCGCGTGTTCCGCCACGCCGCTCGGCTGGCTGGGGTATCTGCAGCTGCAGGCGGCGACTCCATCGTTTCAGGGAGTTTCTGAGTGAGTACCTCCCGCTCCCCGCTCCCGGGTGCAGCTCTCCAAACGTGTGCTCCTGCGGTCTCTCAGCCGAGGCAGCGGCGTGCGCACGGCTCCGTCCGGCCAACGAGAAAAAAT
This sequence comes from Megalops cyprinoides, assembly GCF_013368585.1. Taxonomy (NCBI): domain Eukaryota; kingdom Metazoa; phylum Chordata; class Actinopteri; order Elopiformes; family Megalopidae; genus Megalops; species Megalops cyprinoides. The sequence goes on from NC_050593.1 coordinate 35,705,483, forward strand.
TACGAAAATTGCGAAATGCGTCCGACGCCCAAATGAATCCTCTCCCCTTACATGGCTCAGACGTGCTATTGGGTGAGTAGAAGCAGACAGCACGTGCGGGAGGGTTTTCTTTGTGTTTCTGCCTGGTGTTGCACAGTGTCTGTATGTACATCGTGCCAACATCAGCATATTCAGTGCGTGTCTGTATGGCTTTCCTGACTGGCTTTCACTGCGTATGGAATTGGCTTTGATCTGAGGACAAAAGGCACAGTGCGGTGATGAGGATGAAGAGAGTTTTTATATTTTTTATATTTTTAATTAACTTTTCAATATGAGGAATGAGCTGGATGAGGCTGAAGTACCACTTATCTGTGCACTTGCGTAACAACATGATGACTGGCACATATTTATGGTGGTGATTTTATGTGGCTGGCAGCAGTAATTATGAAAACTGTAGCCGACAGGAGATTTTATTATTTACTGTGTGATGTTGTTTACTTTGTGGGGCAATGACTCCACTATAAGCTGAGCTCAGAGCTGGCTCTTTAGATTAACAATGCTAATGTCTTTGACTTGAGTTAATGTAAGATGAAACGCCCGTTTTTACGCCAAGTGTAATATGTTGTGAAAGCCTGTATATCGCTTTGTTCTTCACATCAGAGCGAGTGCTCTTGATTCAAAGAGAAAGCCCTGCACATGGGGATGTCAGACAAGACCTTTCTCCAGCAAACTTATTTGACAGTTTGGCACTTCTTCCGAAAAGGTATTACTGAAGTACATGAAAGGCAGTTAATACGTGTTTATAATAAAACCATGGAGTAAAGGCAAATGTATACTTTATCCTGAGAGTTAACCTGTGATGTCCGCATTGATGTGAGTGCCTTAGCTGCCCCTCTGGTAAAACCCTCTCTTTTCACCCGTGAGAATGTTGTACAGGGATGGAAATGGAAGCTGGACCTGAAGGACCACACTGACAGAATGAACACAATATTGAAATGACAGTATTAATAGCTGGTGTCGTGGCCCTTCTTGACTCCTGGAGACCCCTTTCTGCAACCTTCGGCAGGCTTTTATTAACTCTCCCAGAAACCCTCTGAGAGAGGAGCTCGATGAGCGCTCAACAGGCTGTCCTTAAAGACTGCAGCGAGACAGCTTCATTTCTCCAGCACAGGTATTCACAGAAGGGGTCTAACAGCTGCTTCATTCACAGGGCTGAGGAAGAGATTCTTTCAGGTTCTTGTTCCGCCTGGAACAAACTTTTACTCAGCTATTTTCAGACTGATCAGTTTTAGAGTTTTGTGAACTGCTGATCCATCTGGTTCTGCCTCTCTGCTCTGAGCGACATTTCTGCGGTTGATGGACGTGTCACCAGCTGCACCGTGCTAAATTTAAACATTAATCACATACCGTCTTGCAAGTCAGTCTTCATTTTCGTCATTAAAGTTTAATATTTCCCTGCACCACTATCACTCAAGCAGGTAATGCTTTTTCACCATGTGATAATTTGCATAATTAGGTTTAATCATTTCGGTGTAAATCTCATTAAATATTAAAGCATACAGGTTGAACATATTTTATTCTACAAGAAGAGAAGTGATATATTATTGATAGGGAGGGTAAGACACATACCAGTGTCTATGTGCTTTGTTCTCCTTAGTCTTGAAATTGGGCCGTAATGTTAAATGTAAGCTGTATGTCACCTGTAAGATTAACATACCCTCTCTGGCCATTCCCTGGACTCCTTTTTTCAGACTAAGAACGGCATTTAATGAAGCTCTCTGTCCTTTGAATTCAGGAGCATTATACTTTTTGGTAATTAAGAAAACTTGTTTGTCAGGGATGGGAAAATTGCTGGAAACATTTAGGTGATAGTAAGGCATGGATTCAGGAGTTCACTTACCCTGTTACCCTGGCCTCTCTGTATACTGCAATGATGTACACATCTATGGTCAAATATGTCTCCCTGTACTCTGTAGTGATCAATATGTCCATGGTGAAATGTCTCTCCCTGTTCTCTGTAGTGAGCTCCATGCCTATGGTGAAATGCTTACTCCATACCAGGCTCTGATTTCTAGATCTGTGTCTAATAATAGGCTGATAAGCTATTGATGAGCCCAGATATCCTTTACAAGCATCCCAGACTGTGGGTCAGAGGTACAGCAGGATACCTTGGCTTGTGGCAGTTGAGCTTTCTCTTTTGCAGCTATTGGAGAAATGGAGAAAGATTTTTTTTTTAAGTATAAGGTTGCATGTTTTGCTGTTTGTAAACCACCAGAATACCACCAAGCAAAACACACAGTGTGAAAATGTATAATGTGTTAAGCCAATTGGACTGCTCAGAGTATGTTACCATGTGGTGTGTTTGTCTACACATCACTGAAGTCTGGGAACAGATCAGTCACCATACCATTAAGTGGTGGAATTTTTTTAAGCATTTGAGCTAATTTGTTTACAACAGCGGGTTTTTAAAAACAGTCACTAAGGACTTTCAGGCAAAGCTTTATTTTGACCAACTCCTACCCTGGAGATGCACAGTCCTCGAATTTTCAGAATTAACTTCCAGACATCTGCTCAACCACAGATTATACAACGCTGGGAACAACAGGTTATTTGAGGTTCCCATCCAATTAATGGCTCCAATTAAATAAATAAAACATACACTGGAAGAAATGTGGTGCAATGTGTGCAAAAGCGGTGTTCAGCACACACACGCGTGCGGGCAGGGAGTGTGTGCAGGTGGCCAGGGAGCATGGAGGCACGCCGCTGTGAGCGTTCGCGCAGAAAACCCACCGCGCCCGTGGCATGCAAAGGGACGGCTCTTTATCTAATCCCATTCAGCTTGAATAAAATAACACCAAATCAATACCGGCAGACAAATGATCAAATCCCCCCCCCCCCCCCCCCCCACAACAAAACAATAATTACATGTTCAGCTCCATGTTGAAACAAGGCTGCTGTTGACCTACATTTAGGGGAAAAAAGCCCCCACATCAAATGTTCTTCCATCAGAGAGAGAGACAGACACAGTTTTCCCCAACCGCGCTCTGCGTAGTGGGGGATGGGCATTCTTTATGTCTGTAAAGTATGTTTGGGACACTAATTTCCAACATAACATTCCAAATTTCCAACAAAAGCCAAGGCAAGCCATGGATGTGCGCTCCAAGGATATATAAGGATGAGCCGACTGGTTACTGTTGGTATTTTCTCAGCAAATAAAACATAGGCCTAAATCGTTTGGCAGAAGAAAAACTGTGGTATTTTTCACAAATGAAGCCTTAAATTTTAGCAGTTGGATTAGATGTACTGCAAGCCTGTGTAGTTCACCATACAGCTGATCTCTTCTATAGAAAGACTGCATGTGAAGTTTGTGTGAAGGGGATGGTGAAAAAGCAAGGAATGTGATTTAAATGGTTGGAATGCAGTGTGTGATATGAGCCGTATTCCCTAAATTACGACATGCAAGGCAGAGTGGCTAAGCATTACTGTAATGTAGCTAAACACCGCTGTGATTTCTGTGCCTTTAACAGGTTTAGCGTTTGAAGGAATTGCTGGTTGTATTTCAAAGAATTAAAAATTTGATTACTATATGTTGTATGTAGATGTATTCAAGCTTAAAGTAAATACGTAAAAATCAGTTGTTAGAACAGTAGTATTGACAGACACAGCATTGTTTAATATGACTCTTATCTTTTAATTTGATCTACATTTGATCTACATGTCACATCAGATCAGATCATGTATGTTCAGATATGCTATGATAAAATATGATATGATAAGATATGATCTTATGAAGTATTGGTGTTTTCTGGATGTAGAGTATGTCAGATGTAACTCAAAGTGTGCTGATAATTTCTCAGGCTTTTCATTCTCATGTTTGTGAAAGCACCAGCAGACAGTGTGTTTTTGGGTAAGCCACTGAATGCCCTCACCTATCCACTGGAGGGCTGGAGTGTGTCCAGTGATTGTAAATCTGGTGAAATCCTCCAATGTGGAAATCTCACACAGTGTGTTATACGCCCTGGGGGGTGTTTAAACACACCCCAAAGCTAAGGGTGCTTAAGCCAACATTTGTCTTTCTCCGAAAAGCAGGCGTGGGGCTGTACAGAGGCCTGAGAGAGGCAGCCCCGGCGTCGGGGGAGGACTGTTGTTCTTGTGCCGAATTTGGCCCACTTCTCTCAGCAAAATAAACATTTTAAATGGTGTCATTCTGTCAAGGGGAGCGCGTGTGGCAGAGGAGCTCGGTCCTGCTGTTCCTTTGTCTCCATGGAAACTATGGAGCTGGAAAACCAGCAGAAGGGCTTCGTGGTAAAAATGAGTTTATGCAAGTCATTTGCACAGCGAGAGTGATGTACCCCGATACCAGCACGGCAATGCCTGAAAGCACGGGCCTGCAAGCTAAAAGGAAAGTTTCACAGCTTTACTGCCAGACTTCTCTTGTTGTAAAGATCCCTCGGTTTTACGCATATGTTTCTCTGCATGCCTGTTTATTGGGACGCGGGGGCCATACTTGGGAGTATTAGATAATGCATTCGCGATGCGCTGTTTGTGTGCGTAACCTCTCATGTGTTTTCGTGCTCTTAGCTTGGCGTGCTCGGCTCACTTCCCGCTGTGAAACCAGAGGAAGAGACGGGGAACTGCTTTTTTCGTTGTTTTCTACAGCAGATGTTCTTGTATTTTAAAAGTTCTACACCATTGTCTCTATTCTTCTCAACAGGAAAAGACTTTCATGACTTTTGGGTCTTGTTGATGTGTGTGGGAGTTTAATCGGGTTGATTGTTTTGTTTTTTAAATGTTTAATGACTGGGAGGCCTTTTGGTATCTTAGAAATGGAGTACTTTCAGTGGCACCACAACAGCAGGGCATTGTGGGTAGCATAATGTTTGTGTTTTGTTGGGCCAGGCTCAGAGTGGTACAGTTCTGTTCACCAGGATCCACGTCCAACTGGTATGATGAATAATCAGGATGTGAACCCCTCCAACCCCCCCTTTGTATTTTGACTGGGTGGAATGTGTATTAAGAAACTTGGCAGATTATGTGTGGTCTGGCAAACACATGCTTATCAGTGTTGGATCCAGAGTATTTTTAAATAACTTAAGGAGCCATGTAGCCATTCCTTAATTTATTTGTTTATTTGTTCAGTCTGTAGGGTGTTTTCAGGGCATGATTTATTATGATTATTATTATTACTATTGTAATTATATTGTAGCAGGATTGCTTCACCCAGACACCAAGGGGATTCACCTTTAAGCACTTCTGAGGTCTGAGGACTGGAAGTGGGACAGTGAAACTGTAGGCAAATTTGTTTTGTGCGGTTTCATCCAGCGATGTCACTGTAATACCGTTGTGCTCTGCTCTCCAGCCTTGGACAGCCCACGCAGTTACTCCGCCTCTGTTGTCCTGAAAAGGAGAGCTCACAGGTGTTCAGACCCCTGCATTCTGTTAGCAGGCTTGTAGCTAACTCACAGAGACGCAATCGCCCTTTGCTTGGACTCTCTACAGAAAGCTCCTCCTGGACTCCATGCACAGTCCCGTCCTGAAAGCCGTGGAATTTGGGGGTGGAATGTCTCGTAAAGACGTGAGCGTGTGTGCGCTGCTCCCTGCTCTCCCCTGCCTCCCACACCTGGCGCACGTGGGGCTGAATCAGGCAGAGAGGAGACAGACACTGTGAGTTACCACTCCAGATGCACACACACACGCACGCACACGCACACACACACTCACACACACTCACACACACACACATGCACGCATGCACACACTCACACACACACACACACGCGCGCGCACACACACGCGCACGCACACACACACACACACACACACTCACACACACTCACACGCACACACACACACACACACACACTCACACACACACACACACACTCACACACACACACACACACACACACACACACACACACACTCACACACACACACACACACACACACACTCACACACACACACACACACACACTCACACACACACAGGCCCCTCCTTCCCTGGGCTCGGCTGTGTGTGCAGCACCCAGTACCTGTCCCTTCTCCCGTCTGTACCAGACTAATGAGGCAGAGGAGGGATGTGGTCCACACCACCCTCCCCACAGCCAGCGGGAGCTGTGTCCTGGGTGTGCGCTGAAGGCCAGGAAGAGTGTATTATCATAAAGCACTCACTCATGCAAATTGAAAGCTTGGCCACCGTGGAAACTATTTGTGCCTCCTCTCTGTTCAAAAATGATGACAAAATTGACCTCTCAAGAATCATAATCAATCTCTTGTGTCAGAGAGGCGAGCTGAAGCTCTGCTGAGGTTGCCCCGCTGTGTAGGTGCGGACGTGTGTGTCGGACACGTGTACTGCAGCAGGATACTGCCGGACGTGTGTGTCGGACATGCGTACTGCAGCGGGATACTGCCGGACGTGTGTGTCGGACACGCGTACTGCAGCGGGATACTGCCGGACGTGTGTGTCGGACATGCGTACTGCAGCGGGATACTGCCGGACGTGTGTGTCGGACATGCGTACTGCAGCGGGATACTGCCGGACGTGTGTGTAGGACACGCGTTCTGCAGCGGGATACTGCCGGACGTGTGTGTCGGACATGCGTACTGTAGCGGAATACTGATGCGGAGCGAGAGGTGCTCACTCCTGCTTTCTCATGTGTTTGACATTTGGCCGCAAAATCCAAAACTTGCTTTCGGGCAGACGCGTCCTGTGTGCCCTTTTTAAAAGCCAGATTATGCCAGCGTGTGCTCGAAGCCTCAAATTAAGTTTGGTGAAATTCCCAGCAGTTTAATAAAAGTGATTATCCCGGATCAAAGGGCGATGTGTTGTAAGCAGACGGCCTCAGGCATGGTGTGCGTGGTGTTACTGCCCAGCGGCAAAATTCTCCCAGCGTGGGAGCATCGAATATAACACACATGATACACACCACAGCCCAAACACAGACGTGCCTCTGTCTGGAACACGCAAGCCACCCAGTGTCAGACCCTGCGACAGACAGACAGACAGACCCTGTCTGCGGCTCAGCCAATCAGATCGCCCATTCTGGAATTCCGTCATTTTCGCTGGCATGGGGACGTGAGCTTATGATGAGCCGTAATTTCATTTTCCCATGTCGTCAGGTGACATTAATGGAAGGGAGAGAGCTGCTTTTTATTCGGACGGTGTTTAAAGGCTGTAGAACGGCCCCCGTTCTCCCTCCGGCCTAGCGCACAGACGTGTGCATCTGCATCTAAATTGAATTTTGGGTATTATTAGATTTTCCCGGAATAGTGGTGGTTGCGTGTGAGCGGGTGTATGCGCAGACATCATGATGATTAGCCCGGCTGCTGGCTGCTTCACAGTAAACACTCTCGCCACTTCATACCGTGGGAATTAGCAGCAGCGTTTTAGGAAGGGGGTCTGTCTCATTAGAACAGACTCGGACAACGGTGGACAGCTGAAAGTTTTGACCTTGAAAAACTGAGGGAGTGCTTTGGGCTCTCTGTCTCAGAAGGACCAATCAGATTTTTCCCAGGGGTTGAGCATCTTTATGGTTTTGATTTGCCCTCAGATGGAATCCATGCAAATGGAGTATGGATATGAGGGGTAGATATGCACAGATATGCATCAGCCATGATGTTTAGCATTTTCCATTTCACTCATCATTTCTTACAGTATCAGTGTAGAGTGGAGAGCTCCCGAGCTACAGAGAAATGCAAATACTTTAACACAGTGGGCATCGCAAAAAAAAAAGAGTGAAATACGTTATTTTCCATGGAAACGGCAGGCGATATCAGACTTTAAATAGCATTCAATTAAATATTTATGTGGCAATTCTAATTTTAAAATTGCTAATCGGAGTGCAGTTAGATTCCGTGATGAAACCATCTAATATTTAAAAGAAAAAGGCAAGAATACACAAAGAGTCTCTCCATCTCCCCCTCAGTCTGCTGATCACAGCCGCTTTAGACTTTCTTAATAACCATATTTCACACCTTTTAAGCTTTCAATATACCGATTTCTTCTGCTTAATGTACGCCGGCAGGATGTGGCGTTCGAGTGGCTGGAGGCCTCAGGTATCACAGGATGCTTCTCAGGTTCTGCTTAAATTTCACCCAGCTGCGCAAACGTTCCCACAGCGACTGCATCGTGACTCTGAGAGCATTTCGACGTTACATCACCTGAAACTGTCCTCACATTTTTAACCCTTTCATGGTTGCGTTCAGATGGGGCTTCTGGGACTGTTGGTTACATTACATTACTGGCATTGCACTTATACAGCTGGATATTTACTGAGGCAATTGTGGTTTAAGTACCTTGTCCAAGGGTACAGCAGCAGTGTCCCAGCAGGGAATCGAACCAGCAACCTTTTTATGACGCTGGTGCCTTACTACTAAGCCACACTGCTGCCATTATTGCTTTGGTACCCTGCTCTTATGGCCATACGGTTACTTAGGAAGACGGTCTCAAAGATGCAGAGAGTCATGGGAAGGTTAGTGCTGGGAAGAAAATGCACTGTTCACTTAATACAAGACATCTGATGTTGGCTTTTGCCATGGAAAATTGTCCCCGATCTGTCAACACAGAGCCTTCTCTGTATTGAATGATTTCTCTTTCAGTATAGCTTTATGAATGCAGCTTAGGGCAAGAATTTATTTGATTTTCACTTTGATTCTACTCCTGTGTTGCCAGTTGTGCTGAAAGTCAGAAATGATGCGATGTCATGGCCGTGAAGTCTGTTTTTCTGTCAAAGCACTCTTAAGAAATATAATACTGAAGTAATAACATTGCATTTGGACAAAGTTTTTGACATTACTTTAAAAACCAGTTCCAAACAAGCCACTGCTCAGCCTTGAACAGAATTTGGACGCTGTGCAAATTTCATAAATCCACGAGCCAAAACACTGAGGCTGTGGTTTTTGGAAAGGACCTGGGGAGCTTTCTAATTGGGAGGTTTTAATCTGTGTTTAAAATCGCCAGTCCCTTTGATGTTCCACCAGAGCAGACCCAGACCCGTCAGGTGGCGGTGCGCGGGTTCCAGGATGTCTGTGCATCGGAGAGGCTTCTGGAAACACACCTGAGTGCCGTACGCACGCGCGTGGCTCGTGTAGGCCTGGAGGGCTCGCCGCCTCCCAGTTCCACGGGGCCGGATTATCTCCACTAATTCCCGCCTGGCATGGGTGAGCCGGTCCCCCGCGGAGAGCCCCTGAGGAAACACGGCTCAGTTTTTCCATTTCCATCTGTGTGTCACTGAGAAGCTGCCGAACGGCAGCTCCCCCTACAGGCCGTCTGACAATCAGGTCACCAGCAAGTCCGTGGTGCTGAGGTCCTTCACCTGCCAAAGATGTGTCAGACAGGGAGAATCCGATCTGTCTTTGCCAGGGTCCATTTTCAGGCCTGCTGCATGCCTCTCTGACTTACCGCACCCTTTATGAATCCTGTCGTCAGCTTGTTGACGGGAACGACAAGCGTCTCTTTTGTAAAGCACCAGGTCTTTCGTGTTGTCGTGGACAGGATCGGAAGGCAAGTCAGAAAACAAGACGGGCTTCGCTCCACATGAATGTGCAGAAGCCAGATGTTATTTAAGTGTAATGTAGGATAAATATGATTTTACAGAACACAGAGGAGGTTAGTGTGTGATTCCCAGGCTGTAGAGTTCCACGATGAAGACGATACGTTGCTAACCGGCACGTTCTCCTTCAGTTTAGGATTATTATTGCTGAGCACTGACCCAGACTGACCCGTCGTTCATCAGCAGAAGATGAACAGAAGAGTCTTATTGTTCAGGACCCTGTGTGAGGAAAGGGCTTGGAGTTTCATTGAGCACGAGTGAAAAGAAATATCTCACAGCAGGGTGGAAGTGCTCCTCCCTTTATCAGTAAAATAACTCTTGCTTTTCATACTTAATTTTTTTTTTTTTCTGCTTTGTGTTTGACCTGCCACATTCTTTGTAGTCATGGAGACCTCATTCTCTGTGTGACCGTGGCAGTGACATTACTACAGAGGATCTTTTTTTGATAAAGCTCTAGTTTGGTGACCAAAGTCGTATAATGTGTATAATTTTAGAATAATAACATTTATCTGACATTGGTGGTCACTTTTTGTCCTTGCACCAGACCCTCCATCCGGGAGACTGGTTGCCCGGAGATTTGACAGGGTGAGTGAAGACAGAGTGTTCTATAACCTTTCGGAAAAGAGCAATTTCATGCTGGGCTCGCTTTGATTTGACGGTGTCAACAGTAATCAGAGCGGAGGCTCCGGTGGTGGGCGCGGGGCAGGGCCAGTCAAAGGGCCCCTCTCAGCGAAGGAGGTTCAGCCCCCCAGCGCTGAGCAGGAAATGTCACAGCTTTCAGCAGAGACAAATGTGCACTTACTGCCAGCGCATGAGGGGACAGAGACAGAGAGGGAAAGTGCAGCGCATCTTACATCCAGCTGAGTTACATTACATTACATTACATTACATTACATTACAATCACTTATCAGGTGCTCTTTATCCAGAGCGACTTCCAGCACAATAGAACATAAATGTATCCATTCACGTTAAATGAGCAACAGTGTCAGACCAGGCTGACAACACTCTCAGACCAGTGAGGGTGAGCATAACACCATTCAAGCCCTACAACAAGTAACCTTGTGAAATGTACTGGTTAGTGTCTGCAATCCGCCTGCAGAAATCCGGTAGCGGGGATGATGCTGTGTGTGTGTGGGTCTGGTGTGGACTTTGCCCGACTGGCTCCAGGGTCTGGACTGGGTGATGAAACAGACATGAAAGAGACTCTTTGGTCAGACTCGTTTGAGTACCATGCCCACCCTTTCTGCAGCGACTTCTGCATGTGTGAAAAGTGAGCCAAGCCTGAGATCCACACTAAACTTGACCCAGGGCGGAGTTAGACGACGCAGGCTGGCCTGCAGGGTTGTACCGCAGGGCTGTGGAGCTGCTCCAGTTCGGCTCCAGATCGGTGCTGGAACCGTGACAGGAAGTCATCGTTTCAGCTACAGGAAGCGCACCCTCTGCCCTCAGTCACAGAGAGGTTATAAATGTGTCTGAAAGTGTCTGATGAAGACAGTCTGTGCTCCACACGGGAAGCCGGTCAATCAGCCTGCGTGAGTTCTGGAGTGTGTGCCCCGTGAGAGGACAGCAGCTCCTGCAGTGTGCTGCCTATTACCACAGGACAGGAAGGACTTCTCTCAGTAATTCATTCTGATTGGATGGTGCCTGCATTGTCTCCACACAGAGTAGCCGCTTTAAAGTATTAAAGAATCTGGACGCACTGCGGGGGGACTGGCACCTGTGATTTGCCTTTTCAGTGAGCGTTCCAGGACGCTATATTGATTCATTGAACAGAGCGCTAATGGGGAGTGTTACCGTTAACGTCAGCCATCAGAACGTGCGGCCTGCTCTCGTAGCAGACGTGGATTCTGACTGCTGGAAGCGAACAGAATCGTTTTGATCAAGCTCTGTGCTCTGTCGCTGTGTCACTGCTCTGTTTTATAGAGGTTACTGTGATACTCTGCTTTAAAAAGGTTAACGCTGTATTGCTTTACTGAAATCACTTCAACGTTATATTGCTTTACCCAAGATACTGTGGCACAGGAGTGTGTGACAAAGGGAAACTTCCATCTGCTGCTTCTCAGTCATTTTCCCATGTATGGGACCAGAGAAAGAAATATTCAAATTATAAAATAAGGAAATTTTAAAAAGGCAGCCTGGGGTTTTTACTAGAAATATAATTTTCTGTTTTGGATGTTGAAGCCATTTAACATCATTCATGCACTGGCTTCTGTTATGCAGAATATAACGCACTAAAATATATACAGTTCAAGTGAAAAATATGATTTTATAAAAAGCTACCACTCTTACTGTCTTGTAGCCATTATGTACCTGAGAAATCAAACTATGGAAATGATTGTTGCCCAGGTAACATGCCTTGCCTTGAAGTATTCTTGCACTCTGAATATTGATGAGGTAAATTAGGATACCAAAGGACTGCAAATTAGAGGGTCAGCATCTCTCTCCTCTGACTTTTGCTTTCAAAAAAAAAAAAAAAACAGATATAAGGAGAAAGGCACTGTAATTGTTACTAACAATAGGGGAGTTATGAACAAGATAGAGTAGCCCCTGACTGAATAGGTCTGCAGTCTTTGTGTAGATATTATTTCTTTGGAGAATGTCTACACGATCAAGGGGGGGGGGGGGGGGGGTGTATTTGTTGTAGGCTTGTTTTACACAAAAGGGTAGTATTCATACATATACATATAAATACACGCACATGCATACACACATACATGCGCATGCACACACAGACACACACACACAGTCTACATCTGAGAGATCCTGTTACCTTTCATCTCAGTCTAATGAACCAATCAGGGACAGCGCGGGGTTGATAAGTATGGGTTGTGGTTCCTGGTCGAAGCGGACTCTATATGGGCCAGTAATTACCTGCCTTCTGCCCCGCCATTAGCACTAATGACCAGACCGGGCCACAGTCATACATGTAAGAGCCTGATCACAGACACAGCACACAGAAGGCCTGACGGTCCTGAAACATTGTCCCCTGTATTTCGCCAGGCTATTTGAAGCATAACATAAAAGAGATTAAATGCATAAATCGATGTTCTGCTTCAGAGAAAGCCATGTGTTTTCCTTTGATTTGGTTAGCTGGAGATGGGCCAGCTGACTATGCAATCTGACAGATTCTCTTTGGAAAGAATCTGTGATTTAGTGTCAATTGTGTAGCATTGTGTCTCCACATCTGAAAGACCCCAGTCTAAAAACATTTTAGCTTCTTGCAAACTTTAATAAGGCAATAGAGAATATCAGTTGTATCGAAATATGCCCCACAGCCATGTTCCTTTTGTGGTTTGATTCAGGGATGTTTTCCATGTGTTTCTTATTGACGTTTCTAATTGAAATAGTCCAGTATAGGTATGGCATGCAAGCCATACACTTTTTTGTGTTGTTAGAATTCCCCAAACAAAGGTCTTGTTTGTCCTCTGCCACTGTAGTGAGTGAAGTAGCACAACTGATTTATTTTAAAATGAAATGCTGTAATTTTTTGCACATGTTAACTTCTTTATCAAGGAGCAGGGGAGTGTCTTAAATTTACTGTGGTTTGGAAGCAATGAATAAAGAGGAGTCATGCTTGGTACAACTCATTCCAAAGAACTGTGTTCAGCTTGTGTCATTATTCTCAGTAATGCGCTTTAGGCTTTTACATGGAACAATCAGACTGAAGTTACCTAAGAATACATACAAATAAATAACAAAAATAAATAAATAAATGAAAAAACTCAATGCATTTGAGGTGCCTAGCAACTGCAAATGATGATGATGATGATTATTCTTATTATTATTATTATTATTATTATTATTATCATTATTATTGAAGAAGCAGCAACAGTAATGAAATGTATTTCTCTGTAACTGCCAAGGCAGTGTGAGGAAAGCCCGGGCTTTTCTCATCTCTGTGACACGCGTGCAGCTTGTCTTTCTGTGTAAGTGAACAGTCTATACAGTCTTCACATGATAGAGCTGATCGTGTAACAACCTGAACGGTTTCAGCGCACTGACCGTGCCTCATGTTCAGTACATATGAAGGGCCGTATTTATGCACACAAATGCAGTATTGGTAGTTTGACATACAGATGATAAAAAGATTACAGTTTCACAGAGTTTCCATGCTCTCTGCTGTGTCTGTGTCTTTTCTTAATGTTTGGGCTGAGCGGGTGTAGTGGGGGTGTCATCCTTCATTTTGGGGTGCAGAGGGGGGCAGATACGGGGTGTGATGGAACTGAAATGGACCCACAAATCCGGGTTAAAGCAAGGCTCAGTGCAGATGCAAGCACAGAGGTGCTCTC
>NC_050593.1:35721803-35724303 GCF_013368585.1 Megalops cyprinoides
GGGCTTGCTGTGTCTCTGCTCTTTAGAACATTTAGTGAAATCCTTGCCTTGGGGCACGTCACTCTGTCACACAAGCTTTTTCTCAAGTATGCGCCTTTAACCAAGCTTAGCCTAGCACGCTTGTATTCTGCAGGACGGAAGAAAACCCTGTTCTAACTCTACCTGCCAGTGAAAGCGGAGGGCTCTTCCAGGCTGTAATCACGACTTTGGAAATGAAGTCTACACCACAAAGCTTGACTGTGATGATCCCAGTAAATGGTATATTGCACAGTTTAAGCTGGATGTAGTTATTTTAATTCAGTTGTGAAGTGCAGCTTATTGAAGCAAGTGATGCATCTGATTTGCTGGAATCGTCCTGCATCTTGAAGAAATTATCCAATTGTTTTTAGCTTCTCCTCTTTTTAGAAGCTTTTTCAACGTCAGATCGGCATGTAAACAGTCACACTTATTACTAGATAAACAAAATCAAACTTTGACCGAATGCTTATTATGAGTGAAAAGTCTGCAACTGTTGGTTTTGCTGCTGGAGGAGACAAGTCTCTTAATGCGGCTTGAGTCGGGCAAGATCCTGGGCTCAGAAATTGCTAAAATCAACAAACAATGCTGGAAAACAACATAAAAAGTACTGTTCGTGTACATTTTTCTTCAAATTAAGTTGCGTTTTCCATGAACCAAATATGGGTTCGATCCAGGTGTTTGTGTCATGCAAAAATGTCTCTTTGTCCCTGGGGATTCAGCCTGTTCTCCACCCAGTGGCGTAGCTGCACTGTCTCTAGTAACAAAGCGGTCCTCGTTCGTTCTTGTGGAGTGACAGTGAAAAGTTTGTCTCTTGTCGTCTCTTTCAAGCACTGATCCTGTAGTTATATTTACATACCACTCCAGCTACAATGCACCATTTAATCATAAGTCTTTAGATCAAAATGTCCTTGGATTGCATGTTTCCGATCAACTTAAACAGGTGTGTCCAAACTTTTGACCGATACTGTATCTAACACTAATTTAACTAGCCACCAGCAGTAATAACCACACACATCAGGGCAGCATGCTAAGTGATACAGATGTACAGCAGTCCAGCCATTTGTTCAGCTGTATTTCCTAAGCACTCCTCTGTCATGCGCTATTTGAATCTGCCATGTCTGGGTGGAGTGAGGGGCAGTTGACCTCTGACATTGCTGGAATGGGTCCAGAGTGAGGGATATGTGCAGAAACTCAACAAAAACACAAACCACCATCGAGAACTGAATCAGGCCGACATGGTTTGTGCCAATTACTTTGAGAGCAGCCAATGAGAATGAGGTGTACGGTTACCACAATGCATGTAGACAATATGTAGGTGGGATTATAGTCATAATTAGAGGGCTTTGTTTTTCCAAGCTGTGGGAGATCCAGGATTCATCAGAGCCATGTGTAACTCAGTCTAGACAAGCTCTTAATACTGAAGCACCTCGGGGATAAACGCATTCTGGAAGGCTTTGTAATGCATTAATATGAGAATGTATCACATGCCGTATTTGTTCAGGAAACATTTAAGTCTGCTCATTAAATATCACTGTTCATAATCGTTCTTAAAGTGTATTAAATAGGGGCACCTCGAAATCTGGCTGCATTTTTTTATCAATTTAATATGTACATATCGGTCTCTTGGCCTACAGCAACCGAGACATCATTAAAAAGATTGAAAAGACTCATTTATCAGACTGATTCATTTATCTACGGATAAGCAGTGCAGTGTATGCAAGAAATGATATTTACATAATAGCAGTAATGCTATGATCAGCGCACTAACATCTCTGTATAATAAACACATGCACCCTATCAAACACAGCAGACAATGAGGGTAGCTGCCAGTTTGTGTAAATGCTTGCAGACATGAAAAACCTTTGAACTAAAAATGATGGGAAATGATTCATCTGGTGCATGCTCAGTGCATTGAAGCAGAATGTGGAAAAAAAATAATGGGTGAAGTCGACTGCAACCAGTTTTTCCATCTAAATTGCACACGATATTCAAATCATATGTATATACAGGAAGCCATTAGCCATCAGTGTGTGCGTGATGTAATCTATGTGACATTTTATGGCACTAAGTGTTTTCATGCAAATAAAATGAAGGCAACGCGTGAATAAGGTAAACTGTTAAGATTCAGGACATTGTTATTTGGTTAGTGCTGCAGCTGCCTGCATTTTGACTCTTTTCACTGAGCATTTGTGATCTTTTCATCATGTAGCATCATTGTTCTCAGTTCAGACAGCCAGATCAAGGTTTGCTTCAACAAACTGTGATCCCTGGCTGCTGTGTCATATTTACAGCACAATCCCACTGAATGCCTGCCTCTCTGGTACCCACACATTGTATAATTCTTTATTTATGCTATTAAATTCTATTTCATTCGCTTGTATAGCAGTTTGTCAAATATAAATGAAGTATCAAGCAGTCAGGAGAATATATCTTTAGGGAATTTAGTTTCAGTTATTTGAAAAGCAGAGTGAGGGGGCTGTGA